>NW_019259458.1:0-1062 GCF_002742605.1 Olea europaea var. sylvestris
TTCCGGTCCAATTCAGTTGCTTCCTCATACATCTAACTTTGAAATCTCCATTCTCAACAAGCTTGTGCCTTTGTTCTATGCAGTGCCATTTACTATACATGTACCCCCAACTCACACACTATTCTTCATCGTGATCCATTGATTGCATTCTTAAAAACTACATTTCATCATCCTTGCTGGTGAGTCACTGTTCTTCATTACTTGCTTCCAAGAACTTTCAGGAACATATAACTACTTAAGCCCCTGTTTGTCACCCATTATTTGGAGAACTAAAGAGTTTTGAATATTATTTTTGAAGAACGTGTAGTTAAAAAGTAAGTAAACTTTATTGATTTGTGTATAAAATATTTTATTGTTTGAATGTGTGGTTGAGAATGATACTGTAGCAAACAACTTAAAATTTTAAATGTTATCAAACCGGAGCTAAATCTCAGCTTATTAAGTGATAAAGCTTATGCATTGTTCGGGTTAAATTATTTGTAACTTTTTAGGAAGAACAATATTGATTGTGGTTAATAAATAGATATTTGCTGTGAATTTGCAGTTATAATTAATATTTGACCTTGACAGAATTAAAAAAATAATAATAAAAAATAAAAAAGAAGAAGCAAATTTTCGTAACTTTCACTTTAGTGTATAATATACGCGTATATTTACTGGATTAGTCTTCTCACTTCTATTAATTCTTTTAATGTAAATTATTTTCGCATATGTAATACACAGAGTCAATGTTGGCGTGTGCATAAAATACTCATGAAAGACAAGTTTGTGGCCGAATATTACACTGATCATATGAATTGTACAGTATTATGATTTGTGAAGGCTTCAACTAAATTTTTGCAGCAAAAATGTTTCTGCATTCTATTCTATTCCTTCTCTTGTGGCTTCCACTGGCATTGGCAGCTTCCAATTATGTCAACACAACCCGAAGCCCGACTACCATAACGAAAGGGGTATACACAACCAAGCCGAGATGTCGCAGCAAATGTGGAAATCTAACAGTTCCTTACCCTTTCGGCATTGGCTTAGGCACTGGTTGTTCCATAGATCCATCGTTTGAAA
>NW_019259459.1:0-1062 GCF_002742605.1 Olea europaea var. sylvestris
CATATAGATGGGCTGCCCAATTTTATGTTATTCCTTTCTGCTCTAAATTGATAATACACTTCCTGTGTATTGTGCATTTATTAATAAAATATTTGATTACCTTTAAAAAAAAAAAAAAATTTCATATGGCATTGCCTCAAGATCAATAAAATATTCTTCTTAGATATTTCCTTTAAGGAAAAGGTGTTGATACTTCCCACCCAGAGGGTACACTTACCCTCTTCAACATGTTTTTTTTCTTTACCACTCAGTTTGATCCATCGCCACATGTACCAAAACATCCAATTCACCAAATTCTTTTACAAGTACATCTGCCATGGAAAATGTCTTGCTTTGTCCTTGAAGCCATCCATAAAATAAATTCATTGAAAATCCAAAATTCTCGAAGTGTGGCAACATCCTCCCTTCAAACTGACAGTAACATAGTTGTTTTGGATTCTATAGTTCATTAGCTACTCGTATTAAAACTGCGAATCTGTCCATTTGTGCTCTCACAAGAAAGAATCGTAAGAATCAGATAATTGGATAAAAGGCAGAAACTAAAATGTATTTAAAACCTTATAAGAAGGATCACTTGCAATCATGTAATAACTAAGGTTGAACAGGTTTCAATGAGTTGTTCTCTGTGCGATTAACCACCCACCCACCCACGCAAAACTCTGGTGACAAACAGTAAACAAAAATGAAAATTTTAGAGCCAAAAAAGCAAATGGAAAAAAAATAATAAAAAAATAGAAACAATCAAACAAAGAGCCTAATGCAGATCTAAAAAATGTGTCAGCCGCATATCTCCAATGTGTCAGCGGCTTGAATGAAGAAGAAAAAAGGGGGGAACGTGCCAGTGGCAGATCCGACACGTATCTGGACATGTCCAGCCGCGTGTCTGTCTCCGATATTTGGACACCGGCACTCTAGCCATTCTGGCATGTCTGTGCATCAGAGTTACTGAGGCTTACGCCTCAAGATGGCTGAGTTATGTGTTTTGTCTTGTCTTTTCTGGGTTTTTATTATAAACCACGTATTATTTGTCTAATGTTTATCCTCCCCCCCCCCCCCCCCCCC
>NW_019259460.1:0-1062 GCF_002742605.1 Olea europaea var. sylvestris
TTTTTTTCCTTCCATTGTCTACAATGTTTCTTGATGTGTTCCTTTCCTACAATGATGACACTTGGTATTCACAAACTTGTTTAACTTGCCTCTGCTTCCATCTCTGTTCTTCGAACCTTTGCTCTTAGTCTTCCCCATCTTTTCTATAAGTAAGACCTCTGACTGTAAAGAAAATAATTTTCTTCTCATTTCTTCATTTAACAAACTACCCTTTGCCAAACCATTGTGATGATACCATCTGGAGTAGAGTTAGATAATGATGTTTTAAACATCTTCCATGAGTTCGATAATGAACCAAATAACTACAACCTTTGAATTTTCATCATCAAACTCAATACCCATTTCAGCCAGCTACTTAATAATTCATTGGAATGTATTTAGATGATCAGTTAAAGGAGTTTCATCTTGGTATCACAACGCCATCATCTGCTTAATCAGAGATATCTTATTATTTTCTAGTCTTTCAAGCTTACTCCATAGAGTAAGAACATCTATCTCTTTATTAACATGGTTCAAAACATTATTATCTAACCATTGCCGAATATACCCACAGACTTGTTATTGCAATAGGCTTCGTTCTTTATCTGACTTGCTATTCGGTTTTTCAACTGCAAAGACCTGTAGGTAATAATATTTCATATAAAGAAGATCCACCATTTTTCCTTTCCATATGTGATCATTTAAACTATTCAAGTTAATCATTTTACTCAAATTTGCTTCCAAAATCAAAAACTCAAATCTTAGAACCTAGCTCTAATATCACTTGTTGGGTGAGATGTAAATAAATAGATAAATAGTGAAATAATTCTTTTCCCAAGAGCAAATAAATAAAATGCACTTTTTGACAGTTTTATATGCTGAAGATATTATAAAAAATCAACCACATCAAACTACAAGAGCACAAACAATTATTTTACGTGAAAAAACTATTTTGATATGAGGAAAAAAAATCACGGGACTTAGTCCAGTCAAAACCTCCACTATCAATCAAGTAATGGGTACACCAAGTCTTCATTAGTCACAAGAAGAGGCTACATTGTATATTTCTTCAAGATAATAACA
>NW_019259461.1:0-1061 GCF_002742605.1 Olea europaea var. sylvestris
GTTGATCGGAAACAAAAATCGCACTGGGGGCAATTTCGTCATTTTACGCGACTGTGTCGGAATGGGCTTAAATTTGGCAGGTTATCGGAAACGAAAATCGTGCCGGGGGAGATTTCGTTATTTTTCGGGAATATGTCGGAATGTACTAAAATTTGACAGGTAGATCGAAAACAAAAACCGCGCGGGGGCAATTTCGTCATTTTTCGCAACTGTGTCGGAATGGGCTTAAATTTGACTGATTGATCGGAAACAAAAATCGCGCCGGGGGCAATTTCGTCATTTTACGCGACTGTGTGGGAATGGGCTTAAATTTTGCAAGTTGATTGGAAACAAAAATCGCGCTGAGGGCAATTTCGTCATTTTACGCGACTGTGTCGGAATGGGTTTAAATTTTGCAAGTTGATTGGAAATAAAAATCGAGCCAGGGGCAACTTCGTCATTTTTCGCGACTGTGTCGAAATGCGAAAAAATTTGGCAGGTTGATCGGAAATAAAAATCGCGCCAGGGGCAATTTCGTCGTTTTTCGCGATTTTGTAGAAATGGGCTAAAATTTGACTGGTTGATCGGAAAAAAAATCGCACTGGGGGCAATTTCGTCATTTTTCGCGACTGTGTTGGAATGGGCTTAAATTTGGCAAGTCGATTGAAAATAAAAATCGCGCCGGAGGAAATTTCGTTATTTTTCGCCACTGTGTCGGAATGGGCTAAAATTTGATAGGTAGATCGGAAACAAAAACCGCGCCGGGACAATTTCGTCATTTTTCGAAACTGTGTCGGAATGGGCTTAAATTTGGCCGGTTGATCGGAAATTAAAATCGCGCCGACGGCAATTTCGTCATTTTTCGCGACTGTGTCGAAATGGGCTTAAATTTGGCTGGTTGATCTGAAATAAAAATCGCGCCGATGGCAATTTCGTCATTTTTCGCGACTGTGTCGGAATGGGCTACAATTTGACTGGTAGATTGGGAACAAAAATCGCGCTGGGGCAATTTCGCCATTTTTCGCGACTGTGTTAAAATGGGCATAAATTTGGTAGGTTGATCGGAAATAAAAATCGCGCCT
>NW_019259462.1:0-1061 GCF_002742605.1 Olea europaea var. sylvestris
TAAAATTTTCAACAGAATTACTATGTGCACCTATGCAGTTGATTTTATGATTAAATGCTAGCAAAAGTCAATATAACCCGACAAAGATACATTCTTGCAACGCAATCATATAAATTGACAATATTTTAAACATTTCCTATATGTTAATAAATAAGTAAGCACAAGTCCTTGCTCACCTAAGAAGTAGGACTTGAGCAAAAATTATGAAATAACACAATTCAACACTTTGAGAATTCTATCGTCACAACTCACAATTCTGAAATCAAAAATTTTAAATGTGAAGGATAATTATTATTTTCTTTCTAATATTTCACGAAACCCTCTGTTTGGAACACATTGAACACCGTATCTATTGTCAAAGTTAATTTGAAAGACAAGAACGAAGATGAAACTACATGAAGCAAACCGAGGCCAAACAAGATGTAGTAAAAGAAAATAGACTGTACCAAATGTCAGATCTAATCTTCTCTAAATGATCCACTAGTGATTGAGTATCAATTTAACATTTTCCTTATCGATCATTAACTAATCATACAGTTTGAACATGCTATTGGACGTTATTGCAATGTCTGTCTTGTATGAGAACAAGATAAAGTGTAAGCTTTGAACAATGAAAGTCTAACATATAACTTCCGAAAATGATCAAGCTAGAAAGAAATCTAAAGAGTATTAAATACGTGAAAGTTCCATTCAACTACAAACTTCTCTTAATACTGAGCAATATTAGCAACAATGATTACTTTATAGCAGCAAAAGATTCGAATTCAGGTCATATGTCATCATGTAGTATTGTGTAAATTTTCATCTTTACTGGGAGTAGATACAATGAAAATTCTTACAAAATTCAAAAGCAACTCATGTGATTTACACAGCTTGACAGCCAATCTTCATAGCATACTTGTTAAGTCATTACATTCCCTAGTACATTACATAGCATACGGTGCATATCCCTATTGGATTATTAAAACGAATAAAGCCTCAATAAAAGTCAATATAATTTATTGAGTGCATTGAATCAATAAACAAAATCATGCTACACAAATTCATTAAAAAAAAAAAAA
>NW_019259463.1:0-1061 GCF_002742605.1 Olea europaea var. sylvestris
AGCCACATCATCACCTTTTTGCTTGGGTTCTATGTGAACATTGTCACTTTTTTCAACAATATCATCACCTTTTGGCTCAGGTTTCGTGTGACCCTTACCCTTTTTGTCAACATCATCATCATCATCTTTTGGCACTTGTTCCGTCAAAACATCTTTACCACTCAACTTCTTATGAAGTTCATCCATCACCGAAGATAAAATGTCAGAAACAGATTCAACAAAATTTTTAAGAGACAACCTGATGTCACTCAAGCTATCTTTGAACACATTGTGACTCTGAATGACCTCATTGAGCTTCAAAGAATTGTTTGATTGACGCATGTTTACATTCATCTTAGAGAGTTCTGACTTCATCGACATAAGCTCCTCTTTCAACCCCTTATTCTTCACTTGGAGCTTGGTTACTTCCTTATCAATCAACTGCTTCAGTCGACCACATTCCTGATAAATTTTGTAGTTAGTGAAATTGTATATAAAATGTGTTCTGAAGTGAAAAGACAATGATATTACTTACCTCGACACATGAGCAATCTGCATGTGAGGCAGCACTTTGCTGATCGCGAGAGCTAGAGCCAGCAGCCCCCATTTGTTTATATAGTGATGGGCCTACAAAATCTGAATCTTCAACGTCTACCTTCGACAGCAGGGGAGTTGCCTCACTTGTGCCCAATTGATTTTCAGAGATCCTAACATTCCGAGTTGGTTGTCTAGGCTTTGAGTACTCCACATCTACCGATCGAACACAACATATATAAGAATGAAGAAAGTCACAAGAAACAAGTCACATGTTTCACGTCACAAGCTTAAGAGACATGTGACTTTACAAAACAAGATATTCATACTTCAGTTCACAATCGTATGAAGAAAGTCACATATCACACGTTCTCGATCACATTCACAAGTCACAAGTTGCATAAGAGCAAACTAAGTCACAAGGCACAATCCACAACATACTAACGACAAAGAGAGTCACAGGTTACAAGTTACATGTTTCAGGTCACAGTCATAAAACATATGTCACTTTACAAACAGGATATTCATACTTCAGGTCACAAATCATA
>NW_019259464.1:0-1061 GCF_002742605.1 Olea europaea var. sylvestris
TTGGAGAAAAAAGAGTTTTAGGACCAGAAATAGTTGAAAGGACGGTCGAGGTAATCGATAAGATCCATGCAAGAATAAAGGCCGCACAGGATCGACAAAAGAGCTATGCAGATAGAAGGATGAAGGATTTAGAATTCGAAGTTGGGGATAAAGTGTTTCTAAAAGTAGCACCGATGAAAGGTGTACTTAGATTTGGAAAGAAAGGCAAGCTATGACCTCGGTATATCGAACCTTTCGAGGTACTTGATAGAGTCGAAAATGTGGCTTACCGACTAGCTTTGCCACCTGAATTATCGGCAGTGCACAATGTGTTCCATATATCGATGATAAAAAGTATGTACATGATCCTAATCATGTAGTGAGTTATCAAACCTTGGAGGTACAGAAAGATTTGTCGTACGAGGAACTACCAATCAAGATATTGGATCAAAAAGTGCATAAACTAAGGAATAAAGAGATTCTGCTGGTTAAGATACAGTGGAATCATCACGGCGTAGAAGAAGCCACTTGGGAAAAAGAAGAAGAAGCCAAAGACAAGTATCCAACACTATTCACCCAATTAGAAGGTAAATTTCAAGGACGAAATTTTAATTAAGGTGTGGGGGATGTAAAACCTCAAATAATTCTAGACACCTTAGTGGCACTAAGACATGGATATTGGATGACTAAAGTATACTCCAGATTTTTGGTCTCATTTGAGACCCATTTTCGACATGGGAAATATTCGATTTGGAAAATGGTATCTAAATAAAAGTTGTAGCTCTTTGAGTTAGCTTTCCAATGGACTTTGAATTACCTCTATCGGATATTAGGAGAAGAAGTTATGATAGAAATAATGAAGGCTCTGCAGTGTCAACCGGACTACAACCGGTCGATAGAAACTGCCTGAAATGAAATTCTCGTTTTTCTCTAGAATTTAAATATTTATTTTCATCAATTATTTTCTTAAAGGGCCACCCACATTTTCGGCAATAAAAAACCCCACTAAATTGAAGCATTTAACCTCAAACTTAAATGGCACCCATGTTTTCTGTCTTAAATGAAATTTGACCCTTCATTTG
>NW_019259465.1:0-1061 GCF_002742605.1 Olea europaea var. sylvestris
CATTTTTCTGCGAGGTTGGCTTATAACTTGTGACCAGAGGTCCAGAGCTTCCCTTTCCGCCCCTAGTTCCCTTGGCACTTGGGGGCTTCCAACAAGCCTCCTTTGCTGACCTAATCTTCCTGTAATGGTTGCATCTGAAAGATTGTTGTTGCTTGTTACCTTTGTGCTAGAGTTTGCAGTAATATCGTTGTCGTTATGTTGTTTCACTTGGCTTAGAGACATCAACTACGGATAATTCTACTTAGCTTTCTTTCTCTAGCATAACATTTCTTTTCCTTATTCTCTTGTTCTAACCATGGCTAATTCCAGTTGCTCTTTCCCATGGAGTTGGATCCATGTTTGATCCATTTACACATTGAATCAGACCTGGAAATCAAACACCCATCTCATTCAATGTACTCTTTATGCCCTGTTGTACATATGTTTGCACGTCCTTCTTAAACTCTGAGATTGATCGATTTGAGCTGAAGACCATTAATAGCACTGTAGTACTCAATTACTGAAAGGTTACTTTTATTTGGTGTTGTGAATCTTTGTCATTAGTTCAAATCTTTGGGTTGCATCCATTACCTTAGGATGCAAAACACAGATTCCCTGATTTCCTTAGCTGTTGAGAGGAATGTGCATGTGCGGCTTATTTCTCGCTGCATAGAGTTCCAAAGTTGTGACATGATTTGAGAATCTTCTTCATCCCACAAGGCAAAACTTGGATCATTTTTTCTCATCACAGGTCAAATAAGCTGGTTCTATTTCCCTTTCCCCTATTATTTGTGTTTACATCTGTTGATCATTCTAAATAATTTCCCTGTTGAGTTTAACGGCTCCCATTATATTTTGGAGTTCACTCTGTTCCCTTGACTCGGACTGTGGCTTAACCTGATATTGAGGAATTAGTTTAAAGTTTCTGATATATTATGAGACGCATAAAGGTATATGGAGGGAAGTTGGATGGACAAGACGCTCACTAGATAGAGGCAATGAAGGCATGATCTAAAGGGTAATAGCTGACAAATGGTCTGAAACAGATGGAATACATTCTCGAAAAAAGTCCCTGAGGACAA
>NW_019259466.1:0-1061 GCF_002742605.1 Olea europaea var. sylvestris
AACCCACAGCTTCGGGGATAGAGAGGAACAGTCTTTGTGTATGCCTTATGTTTGCATATTGAAATGAGACAACTAGCATGATAGCATAATTTTTTGGCTTGTTGATAAGCATACTAAAGATTATTTATAGGCAGCTATGAAATATGTTGATATGTTAGTTAATAGAAGTAAAATATAATAACCGTGCTAGGCTTATAGGTCCTATTTCACAGGGACCTGCTAGGCCACGCACATACGTGGTCCACGTATTTTTTTTAATACATATGGGGTCCTTGCGCAATGAGGAGCCTTGTAAAACACCTGTGAAAATGCTCCTGTACATTGGGCCAAAATATAATTAAAGAAAGGCAACATATAAAAGAATATCAACCATCCATTGGATCTATTATAATGTTTTGATTTATTTGTTACTTTTTTTTAGTATTTATCACTTTTTGTCACTTTTTTGAGTTTTTGTCACTTTTTTGAATGACTATATTTAATGCCACGAAAAGAGAAATGGACAAAGATATGAGGATTATGATACAAGCAATGATTGAGTGTCAAATGAAGGCATGTGTGATATATTGATGAAGGTAGAGATGAAGACGTATTTGATGAGGCAAAGGTAACCTATAAATTGCATTGAAAATGTTCGATGATAGATGATTTATAAAGGATTAACAAGGTCTGGTGAAGAGTGATGGTATATATACATTTTTTGTTTTTAATTCGCATTTTGTAACACTCTTAATAAGAAGTAACATAGCATGTTGTGCAATTTTTTTATTAAAATTTCACACACAATCAATTTCTAATTGAACAATACATCTTTAACTAAACTTTTAATTTGTTTATAAGAATATCTTAGATGTTAATTTCTATCATTTTTTAAGTGACGAACATCAAGTTTTAATAAAAGTGACATTGTATGTCATTTTTTAATAAAAAAGTGACATTGGGTGTTGATTACTTTTTTAAATTTGAGTCACTTTTTAAAAAATTTATCATTTTTTTGAGTTTGTCACTTTTTTTTGAATTTTGTTACTTTTTGAGTGTTGTCACTTTTTTTATCTGTTTAA
>NW_019259467.1:0-1061 GCF_002742605.1 Olea europaea var. sylvestris
GTTTTGGGCCCATAAGTACTTTTCGAAAATGTGGCGACCATTTTGGATTGAACTCTTGACTTCATCGCGACGTATGAGGTATTTTGGCCATTTTTCTAAAGAATGAGCACTTGCATATTTGGAACGCTTGGAGAGTTAGCGTACGAAGAATTGAGCAAAACTTTTGCACACGGTGTCCGTTTTGGGCCCATAAGTACTTTTCGGGAATGTAGCGACCGTTTTGGATTGAACTCAGGACTTCATCGTGACGTATGAGGGATTTCGGCCATTTTTGGAAAGAATGAGCACTTGCATTTTTGGAACTCTTGGAGAGTCGGCATATGAAGAATTGAGCGTAACTTTTACACACGATGTCCGTTTTGGGCCCATAAGTACTTTTCGAAAATGTAGCGACCGTTTTGGATTGAACTCAAGACTTCATCATGACGTATTAGGGATTTTGGCCATTTTTCTAACGAATGAGCACTTGCATATTTGGAACGCTTGGAGAGTCGGCGTACAAAGAATTGAGCGTAACTTTTGGACACGGTGTCCGTTTTGGGCCCATAAGTACTTTTCAGAAATGTAGCGACCGTTTTAGATTGAACTCATGAATTCCACGTGACGTATGAGGGATTTTGGCCAATTTTCTACAAAATGAGAACTTGCATATTTGGAACGCTTGGAAAATCGGTGAACGAAGAATTGAGCGTTACTTTTGCACACAGTGTTAGTTTTGGGCCCATAAGTACTTTTCAAAAATGTAGCGACCATTTTGGATTGAACTCATGACTTCATCTTGACATATGAAGGATTTCGGCCATTTTTCTAAAGAATGAGCACTTGCATATTTGGAACGCTTGGATAGTCGGCGTACGAAGAATTGAGGGTAACTTTTGCACATGGTGTCCATTTTTTTCCCATAATTATTTTCAGAAAATGTTGCGACCGTTTTGGATTGAACTCACAACTTCGTCATGACGTATGAGGGATTTTGACCATTTTTCTAGAGAATGAGCACTTGCAGATTTGGAACGCTTGGAGAGTCGGTGTAGAAGAATTGAGCGTAACTTTTGCACACG
>NW_019259468.1:0-7105 GCF_002742605.1 Olea europaea var. sylvestris
GGGGCTTAGCACTCTAGATGATAGCACGTGTAACTAAACGATTGGTAAACAGGTTCCAAGTAAGTCAAGATTCTAAATTGTGCTTGAAAAAGTTTAAGCCTTTGATTGGAGTAGCTAACAACACTTTTGAATGGCCCATTTCAAGTCCATTTTGTGACGTTGGTGGTGGAAGCTTTACAGGTGGAGGATCAGAATGTGTGACTGGTGCAAGTACCGGGATATAGGATCTTGGGCAGAAGGGGATAAACTGTGCAGGCTGAGAAAGCGAGGGAACCAATGTACATTTCCATGTCAAACATCCTGAAAATCAATCTTAGATAACTAGCTGGACAGGCAGCCGGCCCCCACCAGATCCTTGCCCGTTGCTCAAAACCAGCTCATAACAATTTAAATCTGGCGCACCGTCGAATTTCATGGCATAGTTTCCCAACCAATTTGTTGTTTCTTCTCTCCACATTAAATTGCCCATCACCGCCTGGACATGCCATTTGCACCTTAATTCTTGCACATTGTTTTCAGCTTATTGACTTCTAATCTAAACAAATCAATAATCAACTTTATGCCATTGAGAAATGGAAAAATGCAACAAAAACATGTCGATGTTACCATATAAAGGATAATCATAAAGGGATATTTGGCCATCTTTGCATTGTTCACAAAAAAACAATGCTAGTTACTATAACATCTACATGTCGTTAAGATTTGTGGTTCCATGTTAAAGGTCAACATTGTTAAGAGAAGTAATCTAAGACCTTATAAGTTGGTCNTAGGATGAAAGGCAAAACAGTACTTCTAAGATAAAGAAATTACTTCTGAGCATGTCTTCAATAATTTTCTAAAAATATTTTTTTATTACTGGAAGTGTTTTTAAAAGAAACTAACCTAAAGTAACTATCTCAAAAAGTTCTATAAAAAACAAAAGCAAAATAAAAAAAACACAGTCGAACGGACTCTAAGTCGGTACAAACTAATTCTTTAAACAGAAAAAGGAAAATAGAGTTATTGTCAAGACTGAATATTTTTGAAGTTGAAATAATGAACGCTGTTGTACCACTTTGCGTCATTGAAAAGCTTTTCCACTTTGCTATTTTTGTATAATCCCATTCGAATGGTGCATATAGTTCTAAAAAGCTTAATTATGAGGGGGCAGATAACCAAGTTAGTTACGTTAAACCCCCTTTTGTTTTCCATCATTTTCTCATTAAAATGAAAAATATAATCGTTATCCATCACATGAAACCACCATATTTGACTTTATATTTTTTGTGTGGGACTCGTAACGACTATACTTTTAATTCTTCTTTTTACATTAATGTGTACCAAACGAGACCTAATATTACATCGACAGTCCACAGAGCCTAGCAATATAGCAAACGTATAATGAACCCATAAAACTCCATAACATCGCGTCTATCGGCTTGAAAAACAGAAAGAGCAGTATCATGGTCGTAATACCAAGTACAAACAAGACTATTAGGCCTTAAAAATGTTCCCTACCTGTAAATCTACCAAAAATGACTCTTATGTTGTGCATCAAAATAACTTTATTGAACAAAACTCTTGGACAGAAACAATAAATTTGAAATCTCGATCAAGACGTAATGCCCCCATCACTGCTTTCCCTTTACTGCAACGGCAGCATCATATCGCTATCTTCAGCAGATCCATTTTCAGTTTCCTCAGCAGCTTCATTTTCAGTTCCCTCAGCACTATTTATAGAAGGTAATAATAATTATAACGGCATTAAGAACATGAATACAAGGTTCGTAGTAATGTCAATACACAAAATTTTGTTCAACATAACAAAATCATTTATTACCTCTCCTGCCATAATAAAAAGCATAAAATATATCCATTTAAACAAAAAATTAGCTAAACATCAATGCAAAAATGTATTCAACCATAAGCATGCCTTCAGGCGCGAGCAAACACTATAGTCTACAATAACACACAAGTGGGTCTCTTCAATCCGGCATATACAGCACAATGTAAGAAAGGTCTTAGAAGCCTCGTTCATTCTAACCAAAAAGGCCAAAAAGAAAAAGGAAAAGACAAAATGAACTGAAAATGAACAAAAACTGAATAGCAGAATCAGTGTAATGAATGTCCATTCGGAAAAAATAGAAAAGGAGAGGTGACATAAATAGACAGGAAAATATGATACAAGTTATTGATGGAGTTCATATGGTGAACAAAGTGGTATAATTAGAAAGAAAAGAATTGAAGTTGCATATTATATCACGACCACAAATTATATAGGATTACCAATTTGAATGTAATAGAGCAAACTCATACCAGATAAAAGGTCCGAGCAAATATATAACTTCCCTAAAAAGAAAGCACAAGTTGTTTGTGCTTGAAGAAAGTACAGGAAAGCAGAGGTTAGAGCAAGACCGAAGGCTCCAATTTAAAACACCATAATTTGAAGATAACCACTGAGATATAACTTACTATATGTTTCTCTGTTTACAGCTGCAAGTTCTGGGAAAGTCCCAATTTTCCAACAAATGATTCGGAACAACCAAAACCAATGATTCAGTAAGGCCAAAGATAATGTCAGTTTTTTAGGAATTTAACATACACAAAAAGATATTCACGCATTTCATCAAGGACAAGTACTTTCAACAATAGCCAAATTAAAGTAAGAAACCAATTCAATCAAACTATTAACATTTCAAACCATTCAATTCTTAATCAAAAGACAGTATTTTTCACGATTCATGTAAATTTCAGAACCTAATTTACCAACCTATGGAGACGATAATCAGCAGACTCCGGCTTCTTCCAGGTTCTCTCCTCCGGCTGTCTCCGAAAACTTCTCTTCCCGACTGCCTGGCCATCGGGGGACTCAGTACCAACCTCCTTTATTTTCGTAGTCTCGAGCTTCTCATCAATTTCCTTCCAATCTTGCCCCTTCTCCTTCAAAACCTCTTCCCTTGGCCTTGCCTCTCCAAACGGATTATTACCCTTTGACTTCACTGTATTCTCACCCTTCGGCCCCTCACCCACAGGCAGTGTCCTTGGTTGCAAATTTAACCTCGGCCTGCCACCAATACCACCGCTCCCATCCTCTATTTTCCTCCCCCATGCCTCAGAATCTCCACCGGTGGATTCAACGCTCCCTCTTCTTTCCCTCAAACTATCAAATGCTCCACCATTTTTTGGGCAATCTTCCTTCCTCTTTACCCAATTATCTGTATCTGCACCACCGTTATTGGACTCCAATCCAAAGCCCCCTCTTCTATCATATCTTCGAGGTTCAGACGGCACAAAAGCCTTATTGGAACCCCAATTATCAGATTCATCAGCCCTGAACTGCGAGCCCGAGAAAAACCCTCCTCTTTCTCCTCTCTCCCGTCTCTCGAATCCATTACCAACCGTTGATTTCTTTCCCGCAGCCCAATTATCGGTCTCGTCACGCGAAGTCCCAAACTCCCCGTTCGAGTCCCTATTAGAACTTCCCTGGCGACGCTGCTGCTCATACCTTGACGACCGTTCGTTGTAAGAGCCATAGGATTTGAAACCGCCGCCTAGCTTATTACGATCAAGCTCCTCAGGAGAGCGCTGAGTAGGGCCGGTGGGAAGGGTCATCATTTCATCGGCGGTTAGTCCCTTGGCAAGGATCGGCTGAGAAGGCTTGTAAGTTGCGAATTCCTGAAGGGACAGAGTTTGGGGCTTCTTCTTCTTGGTCTTGGTGGAGGCTGCCGCCGCCAAGGATGGAAAATCCGCTGTATCACCGCCGCCGCTTGAGTTGTCGTTCACATAATCTTGTTTGTGTTCTTGGACGAGCTCCGACTCATTCTCCTCCGAATCCAAAGCCCATGCGCCGGGTTTAGTCCACGCGCTCACTGTTGCCGCCATTTTTGCTTCTCTCTCTCCTCCCTCTAGAACTTGCGCAAAGGCGTCCGTGTATGGAAGATAGGTTTTGTGATTATTTGCGTTCGTCGGAAGCGAAGGATTTGATTATATATACTAAAGAACACACACACGCACTTCTGGATTTGATCCAACGGTGTCAGTATTTGATCTGATAAGGATATATTCGACGGTGTAGGGTGATTTTGTGAGAATTAAGGAAAGACAACGTTCACCACACAATAAGCGTACGAGTGATTTATTCTTTTCTTTTTCTTTTTTTTCCCAAATTGATTCAACGTTTCACAAACATCATTAAGATATTGGTTAGTTTAAAGTAACATATCTGCTAATACATGTTGTCACGTCTCATATTCGAAGCTCTCAGTGGAAATCACATGAAAGCAATATATGCAAATATCTAATGGTTGACAAGTTCAAAATAAAGAAAGAGAACAAGCTGCTTCTTAAGCCGAAACACTATTTCCATCTGAAGTCGCTTGCTAAAGTACTCTCTTTTTTGGCCGGACCTCTGCTCATCTAAAGCTCTCTCTTTGAGTTGAAGCAATTGCTGTCTTTAAAGCGGATCTAAAGAGTATTTGTGGGAATGATTGATGCAATGTGTTCTATTAGTAAGTGTTAAAAATGCCAGTTTAGAGTGTAAGGCTGCTGATCATTTTTCAATGTAATTAATGTATGACAAAGAGCGATCCAAGGCTCCGGTTAAGGGGATGAGGCCACATGTTTCGATCTAACGACGATCACATCGATCATAACTCTATAAATAGCAGCTATTGAAATATTTTAAAGGATTGGGAAAAAAATATGCATGAACTTTATATACTTGGAAATATGACTCTCTTGCTCGTCTCTTAGCGTTTGAGTTTGGATTCATTTTATTTTGATAGAGTTGTTTGCAATAGATCTTTGGTTTTGAAATTATCATTGATCACATTGTCGATGCCTAAACGTTTTCGTCTTGTGTCGTAGAACATCTCCTATGTCCATTACCACTGTGATTCTTTGATCGTATCTTTGGTCAAAACGTGCCAAAATTTGCTTGTTTAGACACGAGTGGATCTGAAATCTATTGTCCACGTTGCCATTATGTCAAAACATGTTAATCACTTGAGCATTTCATGAACGACTTTATTTAGATTTTTTTCAAAGCATAAGATCAATCAACCAAAAAAATAAAGAAAAAATTATCTATACTGTGAAGTTCAATTCACCACCATACTATAAAATTGACAGGTCCTATCTCGAATAAGTTGAATAGACCTATCTTCATCGAATCATCTAAAAATAAATAAAAAATGACAGAATGAGATTCTAAAAGGAAAACTTTCGATTCTTCTAAAAGAAAAAGAAAGAAGAATCTATTAAAAAAACACACTTTCCCACCAACTCCTTTTTTGAAGACATTTGAAAACAATGGAGTGTCAAACTCCATGTCAAGCAAACAATGTATAAAAAGCCTTATTCTTTTTTAAAACATTTGAAAACAATGGAGTGTCAAACTCCATATCAAGCAAACAATGTACAAGAAGCCTTATTCATATATATTTTAAACTTGGTAAATTTACTATTTTTTTTTCTTACTACAAAAATAAAATAAAAAACGCTTAGAAATTGTTTAATGACATTTATTCAATTAATTTGATTATTTAATAAAACATAATAATTTTATACTAATATATTACCAGATAATATATATTTTAAACTCGGTGAATTTACTATTTTAAAAGTATTGCAGAGGATCCCTCAAAAAAAAAAAGAGGCAAAAAAGGCGTGCTTTGAGCTTTTTTTCTCGTTTTGAGTTTTTTGACTAAAAATACTCAACGAAAAAGAATCGTTTTGAGTTTTCAGTTATAAATTTTTCCATATTTTCATAAATGCATTTTCAAACACGAGTGACCAAGTACGTTTTGGACATTTTCAAAAACTAAAAACAGAAAAGGGCAAACCAAACGCCCCCTTATATTTTCATTTTCAATTTATGCGGGCAATGAAGTCTCTCACTTTGTGTTCCTTAGGTTTATATTATGTTATAGTTTGTTGTTTCATACCTTTCTCACTGCCATTAGCATGCCACTGTGCAGTGAAAATGGAATGCTCATCTAATACAATTATGACTCTATTCCTTCTATCATGTGAGGTCAACATTTTTTCTCTTCATGCAAGTTTCCTCCAATGACCATCACGTTCCATTTACATTGCAGTAATCTAGATTAAAAATGAGTACTTAACTCGGATCACAATCATCACTTTTGGGTACTTAATTGAGTATTAGTCATCATTGGGCATTTGATTACTACGTCTCAAGAATGATAGACTTCTCAATAGGCTGAGGAAGGTCATTTCCATAACCGAAATTGTTTGTGAGTTGTGTTTGGGAGATTTAAAAGCAAAGAATCTATTCGTCAAATTTATCAAATTAGATATAGTGCTTATTGAATTGTATTACATTTATAATATGTTTTTTAAGGGCAAACAAACAATTTTCATTATATCACTAAGGAAATTCATATCCATACATTCCGTTACTTGCATTGAGATAACCATTTCCACTAGGAGAACTTTCATCAAAAGTGGCCTGGGGCAGTTGAATTTAAGGAACTTGTGTACATAACATGATTGTTTGTGATGCTTGCGAAATATCTTTTTTTATTTCAAGACCAACCATATTAAGGATGGACAATTAGGGCGATTGATCTACAGGATGATTCTATTGACTGTAAACTACTAGATTTTTCAGTTGTCCTAAATCATTTGTATTTTTCTTTCAACTGCCAATCTGGATGTCATTTGTTCAGGCACTTGACACTTTCAATGTGGCAATTGTTTCACCAATAAATTATGTGATGTTCACAACTGTGATTATCATTGCAAGTGCTATTATGTTCAAGGTAACCCCCATTTTCTCGAACTTGTATCCCATCCTCATTGCTCTTCACTACAACTACAGAAGATGGTGATATATCAATGTCGTCACATACTTGTTCTGCAGGATTGGTCAGGTCAAAATGTGAGAAGCATATTGTCTGAGATATGAGGATTTGTCACTGTGCTTTCAGGAATAGTCATACTTCACATGACAAAAGAAGATGATCAGGCAACTTCTCCCGGTATATTTAATGGTGAACTGTTGTGTAGTCATCAATTTTAGGGAGCACTAAACTTCTGATCTAAGTGTATCATATAATCATGGACTTGAGATTTTGGTCATGAAACTAGCATATTAGTAACA
>NW_019259468.1:8405-16691 GCF_002742605.1 Olea europaea var. sylvestris
GTCCAATTCATGGATTTGCAAGACAGTTTCTTATTCTTATTAGAAAATATCACATGCGTCTAGATTAGATAGGTAATCGCTCTCCCCAGGAAAAATACAGCATTACCGCTCACACATTCTCAAGTTGTAAAGGTCTTCATCTTAGAAGGTTGTTTTAAGCTTCAGCGGGGTATGCTTAGATTTGGATTTTCTCGTTGGTGTTTGTACATATTCATATCTTTTGGTTTGAGGGTTGTATGATCATTGGTTTGTTAAATCAATCATTGTTTTGAGGTTGTAGCAATAGCGTCATTTGTTGTTCGACACGGATAATATACTTGCAAGTATCAGTGCATGCAATTCTTCTTTCAGATACTTAGCCCCTTTTTTCTGTTATTAGGAAATTTGCCTAAAAATGTGTCCTTAACCTTTATAAAGGAGAAAGCTGGTCTTCAACCTTTCAATGATAGTCCCCCATTCACGAACCAACCACATGAGTGTTAAAATCATCACGTGATCTTCACATTTGTTTTCCAAATGCTAAAGTGCTCAATAAGCACATCGCATAGTCTGCTTTGGCTTTTTCACAAAACCACCTTAATTTCTTAGGCCTCGACAGCTACCCATCACCACACCAGCCCTCAATCAAAACATTACAGATATGCTCATCCGGGAAGAACTCAAACCATTTTTTTCAGCATAACATTAACTTGCACATCCACATTCACTGAGACGTGAAACAATCAACTTCAAAGAATCCATATTTCTCAAAAACTCATGATCCTTTCCCATTCTCTCCAACAATGCCACTGAAATAGATCTCTGACTTACCGGCAACAACCCCCTAAAAAACTTTCGGGAAATTTTGCACAACACAGAAAAAAATACTTTGTCAATAACTGTCAGGAAAGATGATGTTCGCTTGAATGGATATTGGACGAAAAATTATTTGCTTACACATTTTAGACGAAATTCTAGAAGAATAAGGTTTTTTGTACATTGTTTGCTTGACATGGAGTTTGACACTCTATTGTTTTCAAATGTTTTCAAAAATGAAGTTTGCGGGAAAATGTGTGTTTTTTTTTTTAGAAAAACTGTCTAATGTGATGTCGCCACATGACACAATGTAAAATTTAATGTCAAACTCAATGTACTTGTAGCATGATTCAATATATATTATCTGGTAATATATTAGCATAAAATTATTATGTTTTACTAAATAATTAAATTAATTGAATAAATGTCATAAAACAATTTCTAAACATTTATTATTTCATTTTTGTAGCTAGAAAAATAGTAAATACACCCAGTTTAAAATATATATTATCTGGTAATATATTAACATAAATTATTATGTTTTACTAAATAATCAAATTAATTGAAACAATTTCTAAAATTTTTAAACCAACCCATTTTCTAGTTTTCTGTTTTGAGAAACCGTTTTTCAAAATGACAAACCAAACACGTTTTTTGTAATTCGAAAACAATCCCTTAAAATGGAAAACAGAAACGCAAATCAAACGCACACTTACTTATTCATGTCTTGAAGGACCCATGAGTAACAAACAATAGCTTAAACCTTTTAGGTAACTTACTCGTCTTATGGTGCTCATAGGATTTAAGTCATGAGTAGTGTCTTGGGCTCATAGGAGTATGTGATATAAATTACAAATGTAATGTTAGGTTTAGGAGTCAGTAGTTTCTAATTTGAAGAAAGAGGACTTTGTCTGTAATAGAAACCCTACACGTAGTTTTTTCCTTTCTTTTTCTAACCCGTACAAAGTTGCAGCCACTGTATACCGAATTTTATAGAAAATCTGAATTACAGTGACTTGAAGTGGACAGCTTATATGGTATGGATAATTTTAAAAATAAGCCACCTAAGCCCGACCTTAATAGCATCCCTAAAAAATCATCTCACCCTCTCGAGCATCTACTACGATCTCAATTAGCTAGGGGGCCCTTACATTGTACACAAGCATAACTTCAAACTCCCTGATCGTCTCAATAATTACATGTTCCTTATACTTAGTGGGTTCTTTAGGGTAGGTCAGGATGGCCTCATCCTCTGGGTGTGAGCTAACAGGTACGACCATCAGAATAGGGGACGTAACTAAGCCCTCGAGGCTACTAGTAGTCAAGCTCCTAGATGGATAGTTACTACGATTGCTCGACCCTTTGCTACTACTACTCGACATAATACTTTTCAAAAAGTAATCATTAACATAAAGACTCCAACTCTTACCTCTTAGGATGGTCATTCACAACCCACTATTTCCGAACTTGAATTGCGTCTACTAGAAGTTGAGAGTGAAGCAGTGAAAAGTGAGAGTAAAAAGTGGGGGTATTTATAGGGGTCATTGGAAGGTCAAAGATCGTCCAATCTTAGCCTTTAAATGGTGACTTATGGCAATCATCTGAGATCAAGTGCTACCTGCCCGACGCGTGTCAGACACGTGTCATGCATCCAGTTTTAAACTACAACCAAGAATGGAGTTTGATCTCAAGCTATTGTACCTCATTGCATCTCACCTCGCAGCTCGATCACGCAACTGCTAGCTGCGATATGGATGTATGGGGTCCTTGATGTTTACAAATGTCGAGAACCACGATCTCGAATTTAATGGCCCGATGTTGACATTCCTCATATGCCTAATCATCGAGGTCTGGGTGCTTAAGCATGGTCTGGCCTATCCAGTTTGGGGTATATGTCAGGGAACTAATCTTTACCTTACATCAACTTTGACTATAACTCTCCTTGACCTTTATCCTCATCAAAATTATTTACCTATCACGGTTCAATTCAAACTCAAGTAAAACACTTTCAATATAATACAAACACTTTGCATGATAAGGATAAGGATGACAAGTGATTGGGTCATTTTGGAACTCTATCACCAAGATCTATAAATACATGACCAAAGTTCATTATTCAGTTACGTTTTAACATTATTTTTAGCTCATAGCCTTACGCATAAATTCTCTCTCTAACTTAAACATTGGAGATACGACGAGGACACACCTCGACTCCTTTGTTTTAGGTACCGAGAGATCTTATTTGTGATCAATCTCAGTCATCGAGTTCAAAAATCAATAGGTATGATTTTTGGTAGCATTGCCAACCAAAGCCCATATGTTAAATTGCAATGTAGATGACAAACACGATTCCTTGCTAACTATACAACATGTTTCAAACAATCTATATTGTCAATTATGTTTGTTTGGCTGATTCATTTGTTTTCCAAACTTGAGTTTTTGTCTCTTTCTAAAAAATATATTGAATAGAACTCAGCACTCCAACTCTTTTATGGCATCTCTCAATTGGCTACCAATCTTAATGTTGCGTCTTAAAATGGTCGAAGACCCCTTTTTCACTTGTGCCTTAACCTAGTTCACAAAGTGATTTGATTCCACAAGAGATTTTCTCTTCTTCTTATCACACAAATTATGCTGCCCTTTTGATCCATTTGTTGAGTACTCTATGTAAAAGTCACCAAGCTCGCCATTTTCGCCCATTATTACTTCATTTTCTACAAATTACAATTCTGACCTTGAATTTTACAACAAATTGTTCAAATGGTCCATGAGGATTTATAAGTTTAGCATATCAATCCATGAACTTTTTGACAGTAAGTCATATTGATTCGTAAAGTATAGAATTACATTAAAAGAGCCCTTGAGTTATTACTAATTTGTTTTTAATTAATCCCTGGAATTTCTAGAGCATGAAAATTTGTCCCTGGACTTTTAGTGTTGTTCAAATCTATCACTAAATTTGAGAAAACTCGATATCTATTCCCACAAAATCTGCGAGAGCTTTTCTTTACCGGTTAAACCACTTTTCCAGTCCAATATCATGAGCCTAAGGAGAAGTTGTCGAGTAACCGTTGGGTCCTATTAAGGGTTTATTTGATTCTTATTTTTTTCAAAATACATTTTTCTCTATGTTCTTTTCAACAACACATTTTTCAATAAAATAATATTACATACAAATTCAAAACTTGTCCTTATTTTTAACCACACATTCTCCATTAAGTCAATATTCGAAAATACTTTTTTTTAAATGGCCATCAAACTGGCTCTAAAAAACACACGATCCACTAAATCACTGCCCAAATAGGCCACATTACCACCCCCACTTAAAACCCCATATAAATCCAACATCAGAATTCCACCCAATAATTTCATTCCAAAAATACCCCCTCATTATAATTTTTTTTTCCAAAATACCAATGCTATAATTTATTCCCAACTTAGCCTAATTTTTAATTCTTAAGGGCAAATTATTGTTCATTATCATGTCCAGTAAGCCCAATTTTCCCACAACGAAATAGGGATCCTTCTAGCAATGGATTTAAAATTTGATAACCATAAATCAAGTTATTAATTTTTTTTTAACAAAACTTAGGTGTTTATTGAAAAAAAAATCATTTACTTTCTATTTACAGCCAGAGCAGAAAGGAAACCAAAGCAAAGTGAATTCCAGTGACACCCTTCGACTCTACCTCCACCTTCTTCGAAATCAGAGGTCAATTCTACCAATATTGTTATTTTCATGTCAAGAAACCCATTAGAGAGGACTCATGGAATTTGCTATTTACCACAATTTATGAGAACCATATTCAAATTTGTATATGGATTCTCCAATAATGATAGTGCAATCTGAGTCGAACCTACCTAGCACAGTGAATCAATGCTGGTCTGACCACTGCAAAGAGAAAGATGGAGGTCGGGAGTGATTGATTGATAATCAAATGTAGGAAGGACAGCAACGAGAGGGCTTTACAAATGCATTTGCAAGTGACTATTTGGCAAAGTGGTGGTGCGGGGTGTATGGACAGATTCGAGTGGCAATGGTGCGATGGCAGTACAGATTTGTATGGTAGTGGTAGTGGTGATGGTGGTGAGATAGCAATGGCATTTTGTGTGGTAGTGGTGATTGGCGGTCTTTTTGCCTATTTGTCCGAGGAGGTGGCGGCGATTGCAAAAGGTTCGACCATTTTCTCTTACCTTTGATAGAAATCTCCCTTAATTCTTATACCGACGGGATGTTATAGGGGGAGTTGTTGCAATCGTGATGCTAAATGAGTTATAGAGACATGGACTCAGTTGGAGCCACTCAAATTTTTGAAGAAACCAAGAAATACTATGAAAATTGGCTAAAATGCTTGTAACCTATAGAGTAGGTCTTTGATTAATATAAGTTGCAATCAGACAACAATGTTACAATTGAATAATAATAGGTTATAATGAAGACATTATAGGTCACAAACATTCACAGTGAAAAATAGACTTAGTCACAGATAATTACAAATAACAAAAACTTGGCAAAGAGTCACAGTTAATACATAAAAGGTCACAAGTAGTTACAATTAGCAGAAATTTGGTCACACAAAAGTCATTGTTCACATATTAGATTACAAAACATTATTAATAGAGGTACGATCTCATATAGTCATAGTCAAGATGACACTGGTCACATATAGTCAAAGTTAAGACAAATTAGGTCATAGATAGTCACATTTAAGAAAGACATGGTCATATTTATTAATTACAAGTTATACAATTTACTGATCATGATCACTCGTTCTTCTTGGCACAAATCATACCATTTCTATTAGTCATGAATCACACCATTTCCCTTCATTTTGAGTTTAGAATGTCACTTACTAATCCTTTAATTAAATTATTGTTAAAAAAAATTATAATTTCATTATCCAAAATCAAGAAAATTTGAAATGTAAGTGTATCGGCACTCTAGAAGTGACTACAAAATTCATGTGTTCCATTGTTAAAACCGACAACCTGATAAAATGCTAGTCCTAACATCACAACAACTTCACCATCTATTTCATTTTCAATCCACAAAATTTCTAGAGTGGAAGTATTGATTAAAGTCAAGGTTGATAGGCCAATGCCAACATGACTAGGCTTACTGGAGGGACCACAAAATTAAGGGCAGCAATTAATAGATCCATTTCTCTGAGAAGGAAAGAGATGTTGATGATGAATTGATAAGGAAATAAATAAATAAATTGTTTTAATCGTCACAATTCATCTCTCACTCTACATCTAAACAAATAAGAAAAATAATATATAAAAACAAGAGAAATCAAAACCCTATATTTTGGAAAATGGCAATGGCAGGACAATCAAGATCGGGTCTTCCATTCCTTCGTCGAGTCCTCACCTTCAACACTATCTTCTTGCCTCACAAAGATGTGATAAGTCTGATGGATTGGGTGGGTATAGACTGGGGCATTTGAATAGAGAGAGAATTTGTGTAGATAGAGATTATGGGTGATTAAGATCAAGTCTTCCATTTCTCCGTCAAGTCCTCACCTTCAACACTATCTCCTTGCCGCATGAAGATGGGATGGGTCGGTGGATTGGGCGGGTATTGATTGGGCATTTGAATAGAGAGAGAGAATAATTGTGGAAAAAGATTATGATGGATTTGATTTCTTAATTTTCATTTTCAACCTAATTTTTGTAAGTTCGTTAAATGTGAAACTATATATTTAAAATATTGTAGTTATGTATTTTTCCCATCTAGAATTTGGCCCAATTGGGGCCTAAAACTAGATTTATTCCCAAAAATCCATCCATTGGCTAATTCAAATTCACTTGTGCCTCATGCCTACCAAAGTGCTATAATTATACAA
The DNA here is from genome assembly GCF_002742605.1 of Olea europaea var. sylvestris. NCBI lineage: Eukaryota > Viridiplantae > Streptophyta > Magnoliopsida > Lamiales > Oleaceae > Olea > Olea europaea. Next base: position 15,050 of record NW_019259468.1, read on the forward strand.
TAGAGTTGTGATTCTAGTGGACGTTCCAAATATAACAATTTGGATTCATGGTAAGCCTTGATTTCATTTGGGCATAAATTATGCATTATGTATTTAGGCACGTGTTCAAAGACCTAGCTGAACGTTTGCCAGTGACATTGCCTAATCTTGAGCTAATGGCATGAATGACAACGATGACGAAGACATAATAATTGATTTTAGACAAGGAGAGATTGAAGAGGTAGAAGAGAACAAAAATGAAGTGACGTACATGGTTATTTTCATCTTTCTTTTGGCTATAATTGGAATTACAAGAACGAAAACTTTCCTTATCCCTTTGTTTCTGCAAACAAATTAAATTGATTTCTTGCTATTACACATTCAAAATCAAGAAAGAGAGATGAAAGGATTAAAATCTACCTCATTTTCTATTTATAATTAACTGTTGAACTTCTTTTCCTCCTCGTCTTCAATTAATAACGAGTATTATAATGCCAAGCAAAATCATTATTCTTCCTTGTGTAGCTTTTTTTTTGACATTAATGAGAAAATGAACAATAAAAATAATGCTCTTCAAACAGGGCAAACGAAGGGAAGTTGACATGGTGGGGGTGGTAGGACGTGGATTTTTTTTTTTTTTTCAAACCGTCCAAATCATGTATTAACAAGTGTCCTTAACTCCATAGCACAATTGACCAATTCTTCGCCTCTGTAACAAGCTATCTAATGAAAGAATGGGAAAGTCACAATCAGGTATCACATAATATCTAGGCTACAGCGTTGATAATTACGATCCCAATTTCAAGTGCAAAATTGCCTTGTTAAAGACCTAAAATTGAATTAACTTACTAAAATATGAAGAATCATAAAAAAAAAGGAAAAAAAATTATCAAACAACAATCAATAGTGTTTATTAAGCATAAAAAGTTGCATGAATCTTATTTATGAGGGAAATTCAGATTAAAATCTAGTCTCTCGTAGCACAACCCGAACACAAACCCAACAGCAAACTAAAATAGTCATAAAAATGAAAACAAAGAATCATCATCAGATCTTTGATATAACAACAGATCTTCACTAGATAGATCTAAGAGAGTTGATCACAGTCAGCGACAACAACAGGCTTGGAGGTCCTTCCAGAACTATATCCAACCTTCTCGATGGACTTCACAACATCCATTCCCTCAACCACCTGTCCGAAGACCACGTGCTTTCCATCAAGCCATTGAGTCTTGGTGGTATAGATGAGAAATTGAGATCCGTTGGTCCTAGGCCCAGCATTAGCCATGGAGAGGATTCCGGGACCTGTGTGATTCTTCACGAAATTCTCATCAGCGAATTTAGTGTCGTAGATCGATTCTCTGCCTATACCGTTCTTAGCGGTGAAGTCTCCACCCAGGCACATGAAATCAGGGATCACACGGTGGAAGGATGGTCCTTTGTAGTGCAAAGGCTTGACGGACTTGCCAACGCCTTTCTCGCCAGTGCAAAGTGTGCGGAATTTCTCGACGGTCTTAGGGACTACATCAGCGAAGAGCTCCATAACAGTCCTACCGGCCGGTTGGCTACCAATCGTCATATCGAAGTAAACCTTTGGGTTTGCCATTTCTATGAATTTTGTTGTTTTTCTCACACACGATAATTTGTCTACTTGTGCTTGTTA
>NW_019259468.1:17251-26989 GCF_002742605.1 Olea europaea var. sylvestris
GGAGAAGTTATGCAAGTCGAGGAGATGGAAGAGAGGCTTATGATTTCAGCCAGATAATGTAGAGAGGATACATAATCAAACCAATTGTCATAAGGAATTGAGTAGTCATCATCTTGTTTTTCGTTCTCTCTCAATGAGCCTTGGATTTTTTGGGACAAAAAAAGAACCTATTTCTCTAGAAGCCTTGGATAAATGTTGGCAATCAAGTCTAGAAATAGTTGTGCAAAGCACATATCTGAAAGGATCATCCTGCTTGGCCGGGGCCCATTTGAAATTATCCAAGTACATGCGAAGAAAAATACGATTGAATTAAAAACACATGGGCATGCACATCTGAAGTGATCCCAAGTAATTAAGTAGTTGATATTTTCTATTCCCCAACTTCCAATCCAAATCACGCAATCATGAGTCAACATTTATTGGCAGAGCAACCCATTTCCGTGTTTTTCAATTGAGTAATTGTCCTATCAAGTGAGAGAAAGCAAAATAAAACACGAGTCACTATGCAATTTTTATCCCTCTGGTGATGAATAGACTTGGAATCCACATTTTAGATATATAATCTAAGAATTGAATAGTAAAATAGGAATAAACTTACAAGAATAGCAAGGCAACGACGTTGATAAATCCAACCCTGAAGGAAAATAACTCCACCAATCTACATATACCACCTAAGGTGCAGGAGAGGAGTTATATTTCCCCCACCAATCAATGGAAGTGACTTGTATTATATCTTTCCCTTTGACAACAAACTTTGCAACTAAATTGACCATAAATTTGAAAACCTCCGAGGCATATTTATAGCAAAGTGATAATGGAGCAGTTGTGTAGAAACTACTATAAGAAAGATAACTGATCAAATGGAATGATATTTTCCTTTACTTAATAAGAGATTGAGGTGTATATAAGGTTTCTAATTGAGTCAACCAATAGGCAAGTGACACGCAATTTCAAAAATGATGATAGGTGTAGATAGTATCTTTTTATATTATCTAGCTACTTGTCTCCAAAAATTCACAACAGTTGATACCACCAAATATGGAAAAATCCGAACAATTAACTTATCTTGATACATCAAATAAAGTTTGAAATTTTCTAAGCATGATTGAGAAGAATTGAAGATTGCTAAAAAAAATTATAAGATTGATAACCAAATAAGGCACGACTTATAACAGGCTTGTAAGATAGCCAAGAATGATGGTTACAATTCAACTCCCTGTACTATTTGTCCATTGGCTTGATTGTAAAATCTCATATTTTTTGTCAGTAATCTTCAATTCTTAATGTGGTTGAATGATTCATTTGCTCAAGTCAGGGGGCAACTGCTGCTTATGGACCCCATGCCTTCCATCAACAAGGTATTCTCTTTGGTTTCTCAAGAGGAACATCAATGCTAATATCGGTGTTACTGGAATCAGTGGCATTCTATGCAAAAATCGATCCTAAGAGAGGTAGCTCGGGATAGATGCATAGCAAATTTCACAGAAAAGGAAAGGCCCATGTGTACTTATTGTAAACAGGCAGGACATTCAATGGATAAGTATTACAAATTGCATGGTTATTCTTCTGGTTTTAAGGTAAAACAAATATTCACTGGTCCACTATATAACCAGTCAAGACAGGTGGTTGCAAATCAGGTGGTATCTGATTCTAATTCAGAACAAGATAAAATGTGACAGGAGATTTTATGCAGTCTTTGAATCTAAATCAATACTAGTATGTTGTGTTTTTGATACCCAATAAATCCCGATTATGATGTTAATGTGGGTAATATATTTTATAGGCTTAGTCCGATGAATGAAATAAGTCTAGCAATCAAGTCCATGAGCTTCACATAGTCCAATTATATCCCCTCTTGAATGACTTGAGTCTTGGTCCATTTATCCTTTTTAATGGTCCAATTAAAAAGCCTAAACCTTGCATATTTATAAGAACTAAACTCTAGCCACTTTCTTGCATGATTTATGTGGTTTGTATGAGAAAGGAGAATCCTGGCTGCCCCTTGAAGTGCGTGAAAAAGGGTCCTTAGAAGTGTCTAAAACGCTCGTTTACTTTGTGTAATTAGTGGTTCATTCATAGCCTACCTTGGTGGGTTTTTTCTTGCCTTTGTGACCACAAATCATCACAATTTCTTGTCCTTTGTAAGATTGAATAACAATCGAGGTGAATTATATTGGTTGTGGATCGGAGTCGGTTGAATTGGTTGTTGGTAGAGAAATGTACGTTGGACTAAACCCGGAAAACACCAAATTGAAGATCCTTGGAGAGCTTCCGCAATATTTGGCATCAGAGCTTCAAGGTGGTGGTTTTGGTTTGTGAAACATACTAAAAAAGTCTAGAAAGTCGACTGAAACGAAGCAAAAATTGAATCGAATACCACTGGTGTGACGTGTAGGTCAAGGCGGTGCCGACGGTCAGGAGTGTGTGGTCGACGACGGTATGTGAAGACCACGCGCAGAAAAGCCTAGTCAGCACGTGAGGGCGCATGGGTCATTTTTAGTCGACGGTTCTTCCAGGTAGTTTGTTCCTAACGTGATTTCTGATATTTTGGTGTTATTAGTTTTCTATTTTAGGTTGTGCAGTAGAATCTGGAAAGAGTTGTTCTTCGAACATTCGAGACTCGATCTGATTTGTTGGTTACTGCAGTTTATAGAGACTTTAGGATGAATAGTGGTGGTCCTAAAGTGATAAATTTGCGTCTCTCATAATTTACGAATTCAGATTGGTTCACTCTAGTACATTGGCTTATCTTAGTTTATATTTCAGGATTAGCGCATCATCGTGTAGGGTGACATTAGGTTTATGGTTACGGGAAGGAATAGCATTGCTTGTGCTAGAAATTTAGGAATTATTTGTCATATTTTAAAGTGTTGAGTTTTGATTGCAAGTTGTTAGTTGATTTTGTGCTTTAACTGTTATATCGTCACTACGTGAGAATGTGTTGTGTGAAAATTCTAACTTTTGTTTACATACCTTCGTGATGCATTGACTATCCTGTTAGAACACCTGGACTTGACCCGTTTGAACATTCCTCGATCTAAGATTGTGAATTTTACGAAACCCTGAGAATCTAGAACGGTGTATATTACGGTCGTAGGATAACTTTGTGTGACCTATCTGTGTTTTTGGTTGTTCTATTTATTAAAAATGTTTTCATACTTTGAAGTTGAAAATTTTAATGGAAAAAAGGATTTTTCAATTTGATAACAAAAGATGAAGGGTGTTTTGGTCCAACAAAAAGTTCCAAAAGTTATAGATGGTTGCTAACTTAACATAAGCACAAAAAGAAGAGTATTATGAACTTGCGCACGAAAAGAAGTTGAAAAACTCGATTCTACTAAAGAACTTTAGGAAAAGTTGGAGGACTTATATTTGCTTAAGTCCACTCCTAATAAATTGTAATTGTTTGAAAGATTTTTTAGCTTTAAAATGGATCCTTCAAAGGATCTTGACGATAACTTGGATATCTTTAACAAATTAGTTCAAGACATTGTTAATTGTGATAAAAAGGTCTCTGAAACATATAAGGCTATCATCTTGCTTAATTTCATACCTGATTCATAGAGAGAGGTTAAAAATGCAATTAAGTATGGTAGGGATACCTTAACACGTGAGATTGTCATAGACTCATTTAGAAGTAAGGAGATGGAGATTAAGGCTGAAAAAAGAAGATAAGAGGAGTGGTAAATTACATATGATGTGGAGTAAGGATGAAGTTTAAGCAAATAAATTTAGGTAGAACTCAAGATGGTAGTGATTCGAATAGTGACTCGAGTGATAAGGATAGTAAGAAGAAGAGCAAGGGACGGGACAAGTCTAGTGGTAGATGGTGTTACAAATGTGGTAAGTCTGGACACTTTATTAGGGAATCTCCCAAGAAGAAGGATAAGCTGAAGGTTAAGATGAGGAGAATTTGTCTTTAGGGTCAAGTGATGACCCTAGTGAAGTTTATTAAGAGTAAACCTAGTTACTGCATGTGCATCTGTGTGTGATCCTTTTTACATGTGTGTGATTGTCTAATTATTCTTGCATTTCAATATGTTTGATATGTGCATTTGCATGAATTTAAGGTAATATGATTACTTGGTGTAATTATTTGCATGCATAGAAGGTTAGGATGTATTAGGAGTGTGTTAGATGTCTTTTGGTGAGGTGGAGTTTAGATATCTAGGGGTACATGGTGGTTTGTACTGGGGATGTGGAGTGTGACATTTGAATTATGAGTGGAGATATGATTAAACATCTAGAATCATTTATTTGTAAAACGACCCTGATCAAGTGGAGTGTGAAAGAGGTACTTCTATCACTTCTGTTAGGTGGAGACCTATTATCCACGTAAGTTGGAGATAGAGGATTATCCCATAGACTTAAGATTTATTGTGACCTACCAGTTAGACATGAGTTGGGTGATTAGTCTAGTAAGCATTATGGGCGATTGGAGGAGATATGTGTTATCGATGTGTGAGCAACACAGAATGGGATAGAATAAGTGTGGTGAGATCTTTTCGTGGGGTCATTTATGCATTTGTTGCATATGTGTTGACTGTGTGTTTGATTGACTTGGTGTTAATCTGTAGTTATGTATGAACGTGCTTCTGAAAAGATCTATGTGTGTTATCCTATAATATATCGTCATCGCATATGTATTTGTTCTTTATTGTTCACTGTGAATACATGTATATGTGTTTGCTTCTACTTGGGTGCTCTTGACTTTAGCCCCGATGAGTACATGGAGCAGTATGGTATGTGTTTTAGGTTGTAAACACGAGGTAAGGTTTATGATCCAATTTTATTGGCTACTTTGATTATGCAAGTGCTAACTATGTGTTTTGATTACTTGCAGGTTTATTAGGCATCAAGGTGGAGATTTGTTAGGTTTTTGATACCCAATAAATTTTGGGGTATGATGTTAACATGGGTAATATGTTTCATAGGCGTAGACCAATAAATGAAATAAGTCCAACAATCAAGATCATGAGCTCTACCCGGTCCAATTGTATTCCCTCTTTGATTATTTGAATCTTCGCCTATTTATCTCTCTTGATGGTCCAATTAAAAAGCCAACCTTAGCATATTTATAAGGAATAAACTCTAGCCACTTTCTCTTATGATTTTTGCGTGAGAAAAGGAGAATCTTGGCTATCCCTTGAAGTGCTTGAAAAATTGCCCCTAGAAGTGTTCAAAATGCTCGTTTACTTTGTGTAATGGGTGGTTCCTCCATAGCCTATCGTTGTGGTATCTTTTCCTTACCTTTGTGGTCACAAATTATCACTGTTTCTTGTCCTTTGCGAGTAAAATTGAATAGCAATCAAGGTAAATTATATTGATTGTGGATCAGAGCCAGTTGGATTTGTTATTGGTAGAGAAAGGTACGTTGCATTGAGCCTGAAAAATACCGAATTGAAGATCCTCGGAGAGAGCTTCCGCAACACAGCAACTGATGAATATGTTGAGCAATCATATGGCCTTTGCAAAAATTGACATAGGGACTGATAAACATTCTTATCAGGTGACATGTACATGTTTTTTCTATTGCACTTAATCCATGGTTAAATTTTCCTAAGCATTGGGTAGTGGATTCTGGGGCAACGAGCCATATATGTTTCAGCAGGTTAGCGTTTTCTACTATGAGATCAGTTAAAAACACATATGTTACTTTGCCAAATCATAAGAGAATCTTCATAAACTTCATTGGGACTGTGAAATTTGGGCATAACCTGAAACTCGAAGATATGCTGTATGTGCCAAACTTTAAATTCAACTTAATGTCAGCAAGTGCATTAACGAAGGATCCATACATTGATGTTAGATTTTGCACTAACACGTGTGTTGTCCAGGATATGCACAACCAAATGATGATTGGCAGGGGTAGGAGAATCGTTGGTTTATACATAATGAGTGCTTCCATTTCTAATTCAAGGCAAGATAATAGAAGGAACTCTTTATATGATAATGTTCATTGTTCCATTTCAGCTAATGTAAATAAAGTGACTGCCCACACTTGGCATCATAGATTAGGACACTTGTGATTTCAGAAATTAGCATTGTTGAAAGACCATTTGAATTTGAATAATGATAGAAATGATGGTTACAATTCAGAAATTCCCTCTCATGCTGGGTATAAGTACTTTCTTATATTGGTAGATGACTGTACACGATATACATGGGTATATCTCATGAAACACAAATCGGAGATTAGTCGTATTATTCCCAAATTTTTAAATTAATTAAAACTCAATTTCCAACCGTTATAAAGAAGTCCAGATCAGAAAATGCCCCAGAGCTAAAATTTACTGATTTCTTCCATTCTAAATGAGTCATCCATCAGTTTTCTTGTGTTGAAAGGCCTGAGCAGAATTTCATGGTGGAGAGAAAACACAAGCACTTGCTGAATGTGGCTATATCACTGCTCTTTCAGATACATATTCCAATCCAATTCTAGAGTGAATGCATATTAACTACAACTTTCCTCATCAACATAATTCCATTCCTTATTTTGCAAAACCAAAGTCCATTTTCCTTGCTGTATAAATCCCCTGTTGATTGCCATCGATTTAAAATGTTTGGTAGTTTACATTTTGCATCCACTCTACCTTCCAATCGATCAAAGTTTCAACCTAGAGCTAAAGCCCGTGTCTTTATAGAATACGTTCATGAAATTAAAGGTTATAAAGTGTATAATATCCGATCTAAGAGTTTTTTGTTTCTAGAGATTTAGTTTTTCACGAGCACATCTTCCCTTTTCAATCTATCTCCCATTCTTCTGATTTGGTCGATTGTTTCCCTAACCTTGTGTTACCTATTCCTACCTCTGATTCTCTTTCTTTCAATCTCTTAGCTTCCAGTTCTCAATCTGACTTACCAGCTACAAGTAACACAGATGACATACAACTCAACTCCACTCCAACCTCTTGTCATTCAATCACCCCTTTTGTTCCCAAAAAATCATCTAGATCCAGCAGACCCCCTTTCATATCTTAGGGACTTTCATTGCAATCTCCTAACCAACAATCCACAATCCTTTGATCATTTACCATACTCTTTGTCCAATGACATTTCATATAAGGCATTTTCTCCTACTCATCGTCATTTTCTTCTAAATATCTCATCCTATTATGAACCTAAATATTATCACGAGGCTGTTAAATTTGATCATTGGATAGAATTGGATGCAATGGAGATGACCAATACTTGGCCTGTCACACAACTTCCTATTGGAAAACATGCGATAGGTTGCAAATGGATTTATAAAATTAAATATAAATCATATGGGAGCATCGCTAGATACAAAGTACGCTTGGTGGCTAAGGGATATACCCAGCAGGTAAGGCTAGACTTTATTGAGACATTCTCACTTGTTGCCAAGCTTGTTACAGTCAAGATTCTTTTGGCTCTATCAGCTATTAACAATTGGCATATCACACAACTTGACATTAACAATGCTTTTCTCAATGGGGATTTGTTTGAGGGGATATATATGGAGTTACCTTTGGGATATAAAAACTATGCAGGTTCAAAACTTCAGGGGGAGAATCTAGTTTACAAGCTTTACAAGTCAATTTACGACCTTAAGCAAGCTTCAAGGTAGCGGTTTTCTAAATTTTCCAATGCTCTTATTGCTTATGGTTTTACACAGTCAAAATTAGATTACTCTTTATTCACTAAAAGGTCTGGTCGTTCCTTCATTGCTCTCTTAGTTTATGTCGATGATATTCCCAATATTAGATTTGATCGGCTTGAAATTACCTCACTAAAAAGGTCTTTTTATAGTCAGTTTAAATTGAAGGACTTTGGTAACTTGAAATACTTTCTTGGACTTGAAATAACAAGGACTAAGAAGGGTATTTTCTTATCACAAAGGCAGTATGCTTTATAGTTACTTGAGGACACTAGTTTCCTGGCATGTAAACCAGTAGCATTGCCTAAGGATCCTAAGTTGATACTCAGTTCCTTCGAAGGTGAACTCATTGCTAATGCTTCCATGTATAGAAGATTGTTGGTCGCCTCCTTTACCTAACTATATCAAGGCTGGACATTACCTTTGTTTTTCACAAGTTGAGCCAATTTATGTCTCAACCCCGGCAACCACATCTTGATGCATCACATCACCTCTTACAAGATATCAAGGCAAGTCTAGGCCAAGTAATTCTATTTTTTGCTTATTCTTCTTTTCAATTATGAGCATTTGCTGATGCGGACTGGGGTACTTGTCTTGATACAAGGAAGTCAATTACAGGTTTTTGTGTCAAGGCCAAACATTACCTTTGTTGTTCACAAGTTGAGCCAATTTTTGTCTCAACCCAGGCAACCACATCTTGATGCAGCACATTACCTCTTACAATATATCAAGGCAAGTCCAGGCCAAGGAATTCTATTTTTGCTCATTCTTCTTTTCAGTTACGAGCATTTGCTGAAGCGAATTGGGGTGCTTGTCTTGATACAAGGAAGTCAGTTACAGGTTTTTGTGTTTTTCTTGGAGATCGTATGAAATTTTGGAAAGCCAAGAAGCAAACTACCATTTCTAAGTCTTCAGTTGAGGCTGAGTACTGCACATTAGCCTCCACCACTAGTGAACTGGTTTGGGTTAATCAACTACATCGTGATTTTTCAGATTTCAAACAAAGATCCTACTATTATTTTTTGTGACAATCAAGCGATGGTTCACATGACTTCCAATCCTATTTTCCACGAGCGTACCAAGCACATAGAAATCGATTGTCACTTTGTCAGAGATAAGGTGATTGAAGGATAAATCAAATTATTTCTAGTTCGTTCCAATCATTAGCTGGCTGATATATTTATGAAAGCTTTGCCAGCCTCTTTACTGTTTCCTCATTTATCCAAGATGGGTGTGATCAATCCTCACATTTCATCCTGAGGGGGAGTAATAGAATCAAAGCTAGGATGGCAGCTCAGCTCACACATGCCTACACACAAGGAATGTAAGGAATCTATTAGTTAGACAGCTAGATTTATTACAGTTAGTTAGAGTCAGTTGTTTTTCTATTTATACACAGTTCATTGCTATGTTCAGCAGAATTCGAAGTAATAAAAATCATTTTCATTTTCTCTTCTCAATCTCTCAACAATTCACGAATAGTGCTTACGCATGAAGAAGAATTCGTAGTCTTTCGGCATTTAGAAAACCCCAACAATAAATTGTAAAGCATCAAGCTTGGGCAATGGTATGCCGGAGAGTAAAATGGGCAGCGTCCCCACAATACATGTCATTCTGAATAGAGTGACCAAAATCCTTATTCAACTGATTAAACCATTATCAGTGAGTTATTGAGGAATTGGAACTGACTGTGTGTGTGACTGAAATTAATCAAGGATCGAAGAATTTGTCTCTCTTTAAAAAAGGCAAAGGGAGTGAGATAGCAAAGAATGAATCGCAAACTCTGAATATTGTGTAAATGGGCCGAAATTGTTTAGAAGCCCATCATCCACATATTCTGGGATAACCCGTTCATATTTCGCTTTGCTAAAAATTATCGAAAAGGCCCACTTGACGTGTAAATTGGATATACCAAAAATAAAAAATAAAAAGAAAAAGAAAAACGTAAATAGAGAGAGAGAGAGAGAGTGAGAGTGTGTGGTGTTAGTAATATTTATAGTTACTATACTAATTTATTTATCGCCGAGTCGGAGGGGTTTTTCAGTGGCGAGCGGTGATACGTTTCGATCGGAAAATTCAGTCGCCGCCGGTTCTTCAGTAGCTTCATTCACATCTTCTGT
>NW_019259468.1:27080-28120 GCF_002742605.1 Olea europaea var. sylvestris
TTTTTTTTTTTTTTAGTTTGTCTTTTGTTATGATTCGCGAAGGATGCCTTGATTGAAGCAACTTTAGGTTTAAACTATCACTTGGAATTATTTTATTATTTTTTATTTTGTGTCGAATTTCTTTCTACTCTAAGGAAAATGCTCTCTCTTTGGGTTTGGGGTCGGTTCGATAGTTTGCTTGAAATCTAAAGTTTAGGTACTGATGAAAAATGAATTAAAAATGGGAAGAACAGCAAGATGCACTTCATCCATGTTTTTAACTATTATGTTGCTTGTAGAGAAAACAGTATAAAAAATGACAATTTCAGTTCCAGTAGACGTAACTCAACAATGCTTTTCTATTGATATTCACTGGATCAGGATAAACTCTACTGGTTTCTGTTATTTATGGCAGCATAAAAAAGAATGATTAAAGACTTATTTATTGATGTTGAAAACTTACATTCCTGAACAGACTTCCACGAAGTTACTTCAGGTTGGTGATCACTTGTATTCATTTCAAGTTATCACATCTAAGGTGGGAACATCTAGAGTAAAACCTTCAGTTGAAACACATATTCATTGAATATGTAAAATCACATTTGCCATGATAAGCCTTAGAGCTAGGCACTGATTCTGTTTCTTATTTTCAGTCAGGTTTAAAATTTATGACAACTATTGCAACCAATCATTATTCTTACCTAGTTAAATATATGAGCGTTTAAATTTTGTTATAGATCAGTAAAAAAAACCATTTTTGTAGACTGTAACTTCATCGCAGTCCTACTACATAATATTCAAAATGGCAGGAGTGTAATATGAGTTCTTTTCATTCACTCTCTAAACTATGATATCTTTAGGCTACTTTCTTTCTCAACCTTGCTAGTCTATCTTACGGAGTTATTTTGTTTAAAAACATTCTAATAAGGAGTTATTAGAACATGGACTAATATCTCTAATGCAAAGGCAGTAATGGCACTAGGATTCTTTTGCACTATTTCCATTCAGGAATCTAGTTTTTGGCAATCTACTTATTTTTTTGTGATGCATCTTCCAGTATC
>NW_019259469.1:0-1061 GCF_002742605.1 Olea europaea var. sylvestris
TCGGCCATTTTTCGAAAGAGTGAGCACTTGCATATTTGGAACGCTTGGATTGTCGTCATACGAAGAATTGTGCGTAACTTTTGTACACAGTGTCCGTTTTGGTCCCGTAAGTACTTTTTGGAAATTTAGCGACCGTTTTAGATTGAACTCACACATTTAATCGTGACGTCTGAGGGATTTCAGCCATTTTTCGAAAGAGTGAGCACTTGCATATTTGGAATGCTTGGATTGTTGGCGTACAAAGAATTGAGCGTAACTTTTGCACCCGGTGTCCGTTTTGGGCCCGCAAGTACTTTTTGAAAATGTAGCGACCGTTTTGGATTGAACTCACCAATTCGTCGTGACGTATGAGGGATTTCGGCCATTTTTCGAAAGAATGAGCACTTGCATATTTGGAACGCTTGGATTGTCGGCGTATGAAGAAGTGAGCGTAACTTTTGCACACGGTGTCCGTTTTGGGCCGATATGTACGTCTTGGAAAAGTAGCGACCGTTTTAGATTGAACTCACCACTTCGTCGTGACGTATGAGGGATTTCAGCCAATTTTCGAAAGAGTGAGCACTTGCATATTTGGAACGCTTGGATTGTCGGCGTACGAAGAATTGAGCGTAACTTTTGTACACGGTGTCCGTTCTGGGCCCGTAAGTACTTTTTGGAAATGTAGCGACCGTTTTGGATTGAACTCACCAATTCATCGTGACGTATGAGGGATTTCGGCCATTTTTTAAAAGAATGAGCACTTGCATATTTGAAACGCTTGGATTGTCGGTGTACGAAGAAGTGAGCGTAACTTTTGTACACGGTGTCCGTTTTGGGCCGATACGTACTTCTTGAAAATGTAGCGATCGTTTTAGATTGAACTCACCACTTCGTCGTGACGTATGAGGGATTTAGGCCAATTTTTGAAAGAGTGAGCACTTGCATATTTGGAACGCTTGGATTGTCGACGTACGAAGAATTGGGCGTAACTTTTGCACTCAGTGTCCGTTTTGGGCCCGCAAGTACTTTTTGGAAATGTAGCGACCGTTTTGGATTGAACTCACCAATTCATCGTGACATAC
>NW_019259470.1:0-1061 GCF_002742605.1 Olea europaea var. sylvestris
GGATTTAAAGTATTGGAGTATATCTAGATTACGGATAATAAACATGTTTAATTTACTAAACATGTTAATCTACAAGCTTTGGGACATTGTGGAGAATGATATCATATTAAAAGTAGTTGAGATAATGGTGCAGGACCTCTTGAATTCAGAAATTCTGATCTAGCTAGGACTAAAAATATTGAGATAATGTCTAAAAGTGCCCATTAGCTGCTTCTTTTGTCCAGGAAATTAAGGGTCGGAGGTTCGCATTCATGAAAAAAATCCTTCAAAAGGCTTGTACCTCAAAATTTTGTTGCTAGTATTGAGTTCAAATGTGAAGAGTGGAAATATCTTATTGCTCTCTTTTCTTTTCTTTTCTTTTCTTTTCGACGTTTCACATTATCAAAGCAGTGTTGCTAATTAGTTTTTTGAGTTTAGCCACTGAGTTGATGCTATGTTTTCTTTTCTTTCTACTATTATTTTCCTTCCATTTTTTTTCCTTTCTATTTTTCATTGCACGGAAGCCATAACAATTTTCTAATCATGCTTTTGCAGCTAGACGCCCCGCTTTCAACTCTGATGAGAAGTCCACCACCTTGTGTTACAGCTTCAACATCTATTGGTTGTGTCATTAACCTTATGTTAGAAAAGAAGTACAAAATGGTAATTGTTGTTAAATATGGTGATTTTTCCAGTATATCTTATGGCTCAAGTGTAAGAGCTGCAGGAATATTTACGTATGATGGATTATGTAAGCTTGCCAACAAGTACATTGAAGAAAACAGACCAGCAGTTTCCAGGTTCAAATGCAAAACAAAAATTTGAGATGAGTTTATATCTGCTTTCATTTACTCTATTGTCCTTTTTGCTTGTTTCTCTGATATATATAGCGTTGATATGGATTCTTGGTGTTCCTAGACTGATGCTAGTGTAAGGAACGTGTTAATACTTAATAGTATACATACGTGTACGTATAAATACATACATGCACTCTTATGCACACACATCTAGATATAAACATCTTCGTGTATAAATATATACATACGTATGAGTAATATATGACTTCATGCATTCATGTCTTT
>NW_019259471.1:0-1061 GCF_002742605.1 Olea europaea var. sylvestris
TCGTCATTTTTCTCGACTGTGTCGGAATGGGCTCAAATTTGACAGGTTGATCGGGAAAAAAACTGTGCCGGGTGTAATTTCGTCATTTTTTACGACTGTGTCGGAATTGGCTAAAATTTGACAGCTTGATCTGAAATGAAAATCGCGCCGGGGGCAATTTCGTCATTTTTCTCGACTGTGTCGGAATGGGCTCAAATTTGACGGTTTGATCGGAAACAAAAACCACGCCGGGGGCAATTTCGTCAATTTTCTCGACTGTATCGGAATGGGCTCAAATTTGGCAGGTTGATCGGGAACAAAAACCGAGCCAGGGGAAATTTCGTCATTTCTCTCGACTGTGTCGGAATTGGCTGAAATTTGGCTGTTTGATTGGAAAGAAAAATCGCGCCGGCGGCAATTTCGTCATTTTTCTCGACTGTGTCGGAATGGGCTCAAATTTGACAGGTTGATCGGGAACAAAAACCGAGCCAGGGGAAATTTCGTCATTTTTCTCGACTGCATCGAAATTAGCTGAAATATGGCAGTTTGATCGGAAATAAAAATCGCGCCGGGGGAAATTTCGTCATTTCTCTCGACTGTGCCGGAATTGGCTGAAATATGGCAGTTTGATCTGAAATAAAAATTGCCCCGGGGGCAATTTCGTCATTTTTCTCGACTGTATCGGAATGGGCTCAAATTTGGCAGGTTGATCGGGAACAGAAATAGCGCCGGGTGTAATTTCGTCATTTTTCGCGACTGCGTCGGAATTGGCTAAAATTTGACTGGTTGATCGGAAATAAAAATCGCTCCGGGCGCAATTTCGTCATTTTTCTCGACTATGTCGGAATTGGCCGAAATTTGGCAGTTTGATCGGAAATAAAAATCGCGCCGGCGGCAATTTCGTCATTTTTTTCGACTTGTCGTAATGGGTTCACATTTGACAGGTCTATCGGGAACAAAAACCGCGCCGGGGGCAATTTCGTCATTTTTCGCAACTGTATCGGAATTGACTGAAATTTGGCAGTTTGATCTTAAATAAAAATCGCGCCGTGGGCAATTTCGTCATTTTTCTCGACTGTGTC
>NW_019259472.1:0-1061 GCF_002742605.1 Olea europaea var. sylvestris
ATTAGACTAGCAATTTGTCGAAAATGATCAAACCCGAAGTTATCATGAAATCGAAAACCACTTTTCATTGGCTCGATTCAAATCGAATTAGGCTAGTAATTTGTCGAAAATGATCAAATTCGAAGTTATCATGAAATTAATACCACTTTTCGTTGGCTCGATTCCAATCGAATTAGACTAGCAATTTACCTAAAACAATCAAACCCGAAGTTATTATGAAATCAAAAACCACTTTTCATTGGCTCGATTCCAATCGAATTAGACTAGCATTTCGCCAAAAATAAAGAAACTCGAAGTTATCATGAAATCAAAAACCAATTTTCATTGGCTCAATTCCAATCGAATTCGACTAGCAATTCGCCTAAGACGAACAAACCCGAAGTTAGAATGAAATTTAAAACCACCTATCATTGACTCGATTCCAAACGAATTAGACTGGCAATTTGCCGAAAACAATCATACCCGAAGTTATCATGAAATCGAAAACCACTTTTCATTGGCTAGATTCCAATCGAATTAGACTAGCAATTTGCCGAAAATGTTCAAATTCGAAGTTATCATGTAATTAATACCACTTTTCATTGGCTCGATTCCAATCGAATTAGACTAGCAATTCACCAAAAACGATCAAACCCGAAGTTATCATGAAATCAAAAACCACTTTTCATTGGCTCGATTCCGATCAAATTTGAATAGCAATTTATCGATAACGATCAAACCCGAAGTTATCTTAAAATCGAAAACCACTTTTCACTGGCGCGATTCCAATCGAATTAGACTAGCAATTTGCCGAAAATGATTAAACCCGAAGTTATCATGAAATCGAAAACCACTTTTCAATGGCTCGATTACAATTGAATTAGACTAGCAATTCGCCAAAAACGATCAAACCCAAAGTTTTCATCAAATCAAAAATAGCATTTCGTTGGCTCGATTCCAATCGAATTAGACTACCATTTCGCCAAAAATGAACAAACTCGAAGATATCATGAAATCAAAAACCACTTTTAATTGGCTCGATTCTCATCGAATTAGACTAGCAATTTGCCGAAAATGATCAA
>NW_019259473.1:0-1061 GCF_002742605.1 Olea europaea var. sylvestris
GCACACGGTGTTCGTTTTGGGCCCATAAGTACTTTTTGGAAATGTAGCCACCGTTTTGGATTGAACTCACCACTTCGTCGTGATGTATGAGGGATATTGGCCATTTTTTGAAAGAATGAGCACTTACATATTTGGAATGCTTGAATTGTCGGCGTACGAAGTATTGAGCTCAACTTTTGCACACGGTGTCCGTTTTGGCCCCATAAGAACTTTTCGGAAATGTAGCGAACGTTTTGGATTGAATTCACCACTTCGTTGTGACGTATGAGCGATTTCGGCCATTTTTCAAAAGAATGAGCACTTGCATATTTGGAACGCTTGGATTGTCGACGTACGAAGAATTGAGCGTAACTTTTGCACATGGTGTCCGCTTTGGGCCCATAAGAACTTTTTGGAAATGTAGCGAACGTTTTGGATTGAACTCACCACTTCGTCATGACGTACGATGGATTTTGGCGATTTTTCGAAAGAATGAGCACTTGCATATTTGGTACGCTTGGATTGTCGGCGTATGAAGAACTGAGCGCAACTTTTGCACACGGTGTCCGTTTTGGGCCCATAAGAACTTTTTGGAAATGTAGCGACCGTTTCTGATTGAACTCACAACTTCATCCTGACGTACGTAAGATTTTGGTGATTTTTCGAAAGAATGAGCACTTGGATATTTAGAACGCTTGGAGAGTGGGCGGACGAAGAATTGAGCGTAACTTTTGCACACGCTGTCCGTTTTGGGGCCACAAGAACTTTCTGGAAATGTAGCGACCGTTTTGGATTGAACTCACCACTTCGTCGTGACGTAAGAGAGATTTCGGCCATTTTTCAAAAGAATGAGCACTTGCATATTTCGAACGCTTGGATTGTCGACGTATGAAGAATTGAGCGTAACTTTTGCACACGGTGTCCATTTTGGGCCCAAAAGAACTTTTTGGAAATGTAGCGACCGTTTTTGATTGAACTCACAATTTCATCATGACGTATGCGGGATTTTGGTGAATTTTCGAAAGAATTATGACTTGGATATTTAGAACGCTTGGAAAGTCGGCGGATGAAGAATTGAGCGT
>NW_019259474.1:0-1061 GCF_002742605.1 Olea europaea var. sylvestris
AAATTTGACAGGTTGATCGGGAACAAAAACCGCACCGGGTGTAATTTCGTCATTTTTCGCGACTGTGTCGGAATTGGCAGAAACTTGACTGGTTGATCGGAAACAAAAATCGCGTCAGGTGCAATTTCGTCATTTTTCTCGACTGTGTTGGAATTGGCTGAAATTTGACAGTTTGATCTGAAATAACAATCGCGCCAGGGGCAATTTCGTTATTTTTCTGGACTGTGTCGGAATGGGCTCAAATTCGACAGGTTGATCGGGAACAAAATCCGCTCCGGGTGTAATTTCGTCATTTTTCACGACTGTGTCGGAATTGGCTGAAATTTGACAGGTTTATCGGGAACAAAAAGCGCGCTGGGGGCAATTTCGTCATTTTTCGCGACTGTGTCGGAATGGGCTGAAATTTGACAGGTTGATCGGGAACAAAAAGCGCGCTGGGTGTAATTTCGTCATTTTTCGCGACTGTGACGCAATTGGCTAAAATTTAAGTGGTTGATCTGAAACAAAAATCGTGCCGGGGGCAATTTCGTCATTTTTCTCGACTGTGTCCGAATTGGTTGAAATTTGGAAGTTTGATCGGAAACAAAAATCGCGGCGGCGGCTATTTCGTCATTTTTCTCGACTGTGTCGGAATGGGCTCAAATTTGACAGGTTTATAGAGAACAAAAATCGCGCCGTGGCAATTTCGTCATTTTTCTCGACTGTGTCGGAATGAGCTCAAATTTGACAGGTTGATCGGAAACAAAAATCGCGCCGGGTGCAATTTCGGCATTTTTCGCGACTGTGTCGGAATGAGCTCAACTTTGACAGGTTGATCGGAAACAAAAATCGCGCCGGGTGCAATTTCGGCATTTTTCGCGACTGCGTCGGAATGGGCTGAAAATTGACAGGTTGATCGGAAACAAAATCGCGCCGGAGGCAATTTCGTCATTTTTCGCGACTGTGTCGGAATGGGCTCAAATTTGACAGGTTGATCGAGAACAAAAATCACGCCGGGTGTAATTTCGTCATTTTTTGCGACTGTGTCGGAATTGGCTAAAATTTCACTGGTTGATCGGAAA
>NW_019259475.1:0-1061 GCF_002742605.1 Olea europaea var. sylvestris
TCGCGCCGGGGGCAATTTCGTCATTTTTTGCGACGGTGTCGGAATGGGCTAAAATTTGACAGACTGATCGGAAACAAAAATCGTACCGGGGGGCAATTTTGTAATTTTTCGCGACGGTGTCGGAATTGGACTAAAATTTGACAAACCGACCGGAAACAAAAATCACGCCGGGGGCAATTTCGTCATTTTTCGCGACGGTGTCGGAATGGGCTCAAATCTGACAGGCTGATCGGAAACAAAAATCGAGCCGGGGGAAATTTCTAAATTTTCCACGACGGAGTCGGAATCGGCTAAAATTTGAGAGATTGGTCGGAAATAAAAATCGCGCCGGGTGCAAATTCGTCATTTTTCGCGACGGTGTCGAAATGGGCTAAAGTTTGACGGACTGATAGGAGACAAAAATCATGCCGGGGGTAATATCGTCATTTTTCGCGACGGTGTCAGAATGGTCTAAAATTTGACAGATACATCGGAAACAAAAATCGCGCCGGAGCCATTTTCGTCAGTTTTCGCGATGGTCTCGGAATGGGCTAAAATTTGACAGACTGATCGGAAACAAAAATCGCGCCGGGGCCATTTTCATCAGTTTTCGCGACGGTGTCGGAATGGGCTCAAATTTGACAGACTGATCGGAAACAAAAATCGCGCCGGGGCCATTTTCGTCAGTTTTCGCGACGGTGTCGGAATGGGCTCAAATTTCACTGATTGATCGGAAACAAAAATTGCGCCGGGGGCAATTTCGTCATTTTTCGCGACGGTCTCGGAATGGGCTAAAATTTAACATGTTGATCGGAAACAAAAACCGCGCCGGGGCCATTTTCATCAGTTTTCGCGACGGTGTCGGAATGGGCTAAAATTTGACAAACCGACCGGAAACAAAAATCACGCCGGGGGCAATTTCGTCATTTTTTCGCGACGGTGTCGGAATGGGCTAAAATTTGACAGATCGATCGGAAACAAAAATCGCGCCGAGGGCAATTTCGTCAGTTTTCGCGACGGTCTCGGAATGGGCTAAAATTTGACAGACTGATCGGAAACAAAAATCGCGCCGGGGCCATTTT
>NW_019259476.1:0-1061 GCF_002742605.1 Olea europaea var. sylvestris
AAATTAGGTCAGTTACTCTATTAAAATAACTAGTTTGAATAATACACTTTTAAATTAATTAAATCTTTTAAACAAGTAATTAATACGTTCTAAACTACTGCAAACCCAAACCTAAACCAGTAACCTCGATAGAAACCATTCCTCCTCAACAAACCCCATTCCAGAAGGCTCCAAAGAAGAACCCTCCTCATTTACAACTTCTCTCACCGTCTCCTCCAACTCCTCTCCGAGAAATTCTGAACCATCAGACCTCTAAAAGCCCCAAACCATAACCTTCAAAATCAGAAACTCCCCAATGTTGGTGAAGAAGGAACCATCCTTCAAAAGTTCATAAATTTAAGGTTAGCCAACATTTTTCACTATTTTAAACTTTTTTATGGTTTTTATTCGATTTTTGTGTTGAAATGTTTAGTTTTTTTGTGTATTGTAACATGTGTTTTTGTGTTTTTAAGTGACTTAAATATATAATTTGAAATGTTTATTTTCCTAAAATCAAGTTGTGATGATTAAATTTTTAGGGTAATACATTTCTTAAAATAAAAAATACTGCTGATTTGTTAAATTGGGAGCACCTTTTCATTCATTAAGCTCTTTAAAAGTAGCAAGGATATGTCATGGAGTGAATTGAGTTTAAGTTGTTAGTCTTTCTAATCAATTAGCAGAACAAGGTTTGATGGCAAATTTTGTGAGAGGAAAATAGATTACTGGGACAACATTTGTGTGTTTACCATTAGGAAATAGTTTTTTAATTCCATTCTTAAATAAATTTGACACAAGATCATTTCTTTCACTTTTCAGAGTGGTCTCTCATGGTCTTCTAACATAAAAACACCTTTTGAAACGTCTAGTTGCGTACTCAAATGCTTTGCAAGTAA
Source organism: Olea europaea var. sylvestris (assembly GCF_002742605.1). Taxonomy (NCBI): domain Eukaryota; kingdom Viridiplantae; phylum Streptophyta; class Magnoliopsida; order Lamiales; family Oleaceae; genus Olea; species Olea europaea. The sequence goes on from NW_019259476.1 coordinate 876, forward strand.
CGCTGAATTTTGAAGTTTGAACTACACATGCTAGCTAGCCATATTTTCTTTTACATAGAGAAGTGAGTATTTAGAAAATAGGAATCTGTTTTCTATAGCTGAAGGAAATTCTGGTCATTAACTAAAAATTAAGCCTTTGCAACCCAGTATCTGATTCTTTAGTCAATTATGGCACCAATGATATAA
>NW_019259477.1:0-1061 GCF_002742605.1 Olea europaea var. sylvestris
CTTTGTGATCAACCGCCCTAAAAACTGCTTGATCGTCCTATAACTGCCCACTTTCTTCGTAATGGCCAACTTGTCATGAAAACCGCCCTTTTTAACTGCTGTCATTACTCTTCATCGTTCAACCGCTTTCAATTGAATTCCTTGAATCGTGGAACGTGATGGGGCTGCTTTAATAACTGCTTTGATAACCACGACGCTTTATGTTAGTTAAGATCTTGGGCGGCTTGAAGGTTTGGGCGAGAATAGAGTAACAGCTCTGGGCGACTGTATGACACTCCATTCGCTCAGATTCTGGGCGACTTGCAAACTTGGGCGGTGGCGTTACCGCGTTCTTGGGCCTCCCTATTTGGGCCTTCATCTTGATTTGTTTGATTGGGCTTCGTTATTTGGACTATCTGATTTGGGGATCCTTCAATTGAGCTTCACTCCTTGGGATGAATTTTTATGTGTCAACACAATCTGATAATCACATTGCTGATTTTGCTGACTACATTGTGGATTTACTAGTTTTTCGACGTATCCTCAAATGGAGGCATCTATGCCTGAAACGAAATTGTTGTTTGTCACATATGGATCACTTGGGGTTGGATATATGCTAAAAGGCTGCAAACACCCACTAATTATTTCCCCACTTTAGTCTATCTAGAAAAATTATTTGTATATTTATAGAGCTAAAAATTTAAACAAAAAATCTACCTTTAGAAACTTAATGTTAGTACAGGAACATGTAATCCATGTAAGGTCACTGCTATGGTCAATATCAAGAAGGAATTCTTTAAAATCATTTCACACATGCACTGTAGCACGAATAAACCTGCAAATCAAATAATCATAATGTATTACATATGAGTTGGGATTTAGATTTTCAAGTAGCAATAAATCAATTTTCAAATTTAAAAGATCAAGATACCCTTTATTTGTAGGATCTCCTTCTACTAGGAAGTAGGATGAGGGACTGGGAACAGGATATTGAGCTTGTTGTACGCCTGTTTCATTACGCAGCATTGCAACTGTGAAACAAACCTTATAATGTAGAGCAAAAAAAAAAATAGTACTCCACA
>NW_019259478.1:0-1061 GCF_002742605.1 Olea europaea var. sylvestris
AAAAAATAATAATAAATAAAATAAAATTGAACCCCTCATAAATGTTCAAAATCGATACTTTAAAAAGAAAACCCATAACTGGAATGCAAAACTCCCAAGAATGCTCTAAAGGTTGAGATTAGTTTTCTTCTCTTTCCAAACGGTCTTGTATTCTAGATATAGGATTTTTTGGATTCAAGTTATTTTAATTGATTATCCACATATTGGTGCAATCTAATTTTTAGAGAATATTGCCAAAGAAGATCATGATAATTTAAATTTATCATTATTTAATACATTTTTCCATATTTAAAAAAAAAATATATATATATATATATATATATATACACAATGCACAGTAAACAATCTTGCAAAACTCCAATTCGTAATTTATTAAATAAATTTTTATATTTTTACAGATTTATATGAACTTTACTTTAATATTTATAACTATTAGAAATGACATTTGAAGCTGACATGATAGAAAAGATGAAGAGATGAGGTAAACAAGAATCAATCTGTTAAAAAGTATTGTAAAAAATTAGACCTAGATAGCTTCAGTTTCTCGTCTTCTTCTGTCTTCTTCTTTATGGTTGAAAATTAGGTCATACTTATAACTTAAGCTTATCGTCGAGATTAAGGCAATTAAGGATGTTCTTGTCTTACTCTACAAGACAATGAGTTTCTTATTCTTAAGAATATCTTCACTAAATTCTTAAAATGTGGTCATTCACATCTTGCGAACGTTTTAAGTATTTAACAAGGATTTGTTGTTCTTACAAAAGAGTAGATAAAAATTATTTTATATCTTTCAGTAAATCCCACTGTAAATTCTAAAATTTAGGAAAATAAAATATAAATGGATTTTAATTATACAATAGAAACATTGAATAGTTGACTATCAGAAAATCATGTTCTCAGTTTGTAATGGTTATGATTACAACGTGTAGATTGATACTATGTTTGGGAAGCTTTAACTAAGTGTGAAATTTAATCAATTGATTAAAACTTGAATATCAAATATAGCATGGTAAACTACGAAGGAAAACATCTACTAATTTCGCAAAATTAACAACGAACAA
>NW_019259479.1:0-28094 GCF_002742605.1 Olea europaea var. sylvestris
TTACAAAGGTCAATATTGAATCTCCAACTTTTTTGGAAATAAGTCATGAAGATATATGTGATCAATATAACCACCATATGGATTATTTCATTATTTTATGCTATTAATAGATTCCTCTACTCGATGATCACATGTTTGCCTACTTTCCACTGGAAATGTAATTTTTGCTAACTATTTGCTCAAATCAAAAAATTACGAGCTCAATTCTCAATTATTCAATCGAGAGAATTCGTCTTGATAATACTGGTAAATTTAGATCACAAACATTAGATGATTATTGTATATCAATTGGGATTATTTTAAACATTCGGTTACACATGTACATATACAAAATGGTTTAGCAGAGTCGTTTATTAAATATCTACAATTTATTGCTTGACCAATACTCATGAAAATAAAACTCCATGCTTCCGTTTGGGGTCACATCATATTACATGCTACATTATTATTTCGTATAAGAGCAACTGTCTATAATCAATATTTACTTTTGTAACTTTCATTTGGTCATGAACCTAATATCTCTTACCTATGGGCTTTTAGTTGTGTTGTCTCAGTCCTTATTCATCTCCACAATTTACTAAAATGGGTCTTCAACGAAGACTTGATATTTATGTGGGTTTTAGTTTACCATCTATTATTAGGTATCCTGAACTTTTAACATGTGATTTATTTATTGCACGTTTTACAAATTATCATTTTGATGAAATGATTTTCCCAACTTTAAGAGGGAAAAAACTATATCATTAAAAATAAGGTAAATATCTTGGAATGAAACAATTCTATCTGACTTTGATCCTACAACAAACAATGTGAGTAAGAGGTTAAAAAAATCCTTTATTTGCAAAAAGTTGTAAATCAATAACCTGATGATTTGTCGACATAAGAAAAGTAACAAAGTCATATATTTTAGCACAAATTATTTTAGTAAAAATTATTGTCTCTACAGAATAATCTGCCGTAGCAAATAAATCTCAAATACGCTAAAAGTATGGTCAACATGTAGGTTCGAAAAATTCCGTATCTCAAAAAAGCAAAAAGTATAATAGAAAAATTAACCAACAAGTTCGAAAGAAGTAATATTAGAAAAGTTTGAATCAAATATTGAAAATATATTTCTTGAAAAACTATAAGTGTCCAAAAAATAATGAAATTTCAATGAATTATATATTATATCATAAACTATGGGAACAGAATAATATTGTTATAGACAATATTTTTGCATTTAACATGACTTTTGATATTACGCAAAATGAGGATCCTGGACCACAGTTTGCTAAAGACTGTCATCATAAAAATGATTGTCCAAAATGTAAAGAAGTTTCATAGGCAGAATTGAATTTCTTAGAGAATTTAAAAGTGTTTGAACATGTAGTTCGAACACTTGAAATATAATCAATGTAGAATACTAGTAGGTTTTTTGTACGAAAGATAAATGAAAAATAATGAATTTACAAGATACAAAACTCGACTTGTAACTCAAAGTTTATCACAAAGACCAAAATTTAATTATGAAAAAACATATTTTCTCATAATGGACACATCACTTTTAAATTCTTAATTAGTTTGACGTATTACAAGAGCTCGATATACGCCTTATAGATGTAGTCACTACCTATTTACATGGTTCACTTGATAGTGACATATATAAATGTCATCGAAGGACTTAAAAGTACCACGAATAAATGATACATACTTGAAAACCTTGTTCTTATTTAAATTTTAAATATCTTTATTATGTGTATAGACTCTTTTGTCCTCAACCCCAGTTTGACAATCCTACTTTTCAAAAAAGAAAAAAAAAAAAAAAAGGAGTTTTGAATGATTAGTTTTAGGAGAATGTGTGGTTAAAAAATATGGCAAAAGTTTTAGGTTTATGTGTATCATATTTTATTATTTGAATTTATGTTTAAAAATGAGTATGAAGAAAAAGAGTTTGAAAAGTATAGTTGTCAAATAGGGGCTTAATTAAATTAGTTAATTTGTGAAATGTTGGTCAACTAATAGGCTTTTAAATGGAAATCGTCCAGATATCTTTTCGGCGTAAATTTATTAAAAGATTTGGGAGGTAGATGCTAAGATAAAAAGGTTTAGAATCTTTTGACACAATTTTTAAAGGTTTGATACCTCTACTCCAAATTTGCCTGTAAAAATTTGACGGACTCAATTCATAGTTTGAGCTACAACTGAGTACTCATAGTTGGCCCTTGTTCGATCCCTATTCTTTTTAAAATACATTTTTCTCTTTTTTTAACTGCACATTTTTTAATAAAATGATATTACACGTAAAATCAATTTATTATTATTTTTTTTTTATTTTTTTTGAACCACGCATTATCTATCAATCTGTTATTGTCAAATGTGATGTTATAAAATAATGAGGCTCAAACATGCTTTTAGCATTCTAATTGCACACAACTTAGTTAAACAAGACAATATAATTCCTATAAGGGTAATTAGATTCGCACCACAATTTTATTTCTTGTACCACATTTTAATTGTATTTAGCGTTCTTAATATATGCTTTTTGCTCATTATAGCACTTATTTCCTTAATAATTTTTCATGCTATTATTATTTTTAAACTTTTCATTAGTTAACACCATAATTGTATGTCTAAATGTTCGTTGAAATGATGTAAAATAACTAACTTTTCATAATATTTTAAAAATAAAGAAAATTAAAAAGTGTGAAAAGTACTTTTTCCTCATTTCAAAGCAAGAAAACAAAATATTTGATATAAATTATTATCAATGATGAGACATTCTAATTAATGGAATGTTGAAGATAATAATTCGACGAAAAAAATTAATGAAATAATTACTATAATGAGCAAAGATTGAAAAGTTTAACTGCTATTAAAATGTAGTGTATCAAAGAAAAATTGCAATGAAAATATAACCACTCTTACTATAATCAATTGTGCTATAAGTACATAATAGTTTACATACATATAACGATGAAATATGATGGGATCAACATTTTCATAAAAATAAATAAATAAATAAATAAAACAAAACTTTCCCACTCTTATTAACATCTCATCTTTATTTAAATCATTAATATTTTACTACTTATACATAAAAATGGTAATTAAGCATTTATCGGAAATGATATGAAGGGAATAGATTGAATGGAAATGTTGACCATATTTTAAATTGTCAAATGGTAGAGTGTTATGTGATATTATGTACTCTCCTATGTAAATTTTGATATACATGCAATAAGGTCCAAATCATTATATAATCTTATTACATACAAACAACATTATTCTATTATAATTAGTATTCTAATCACAAGATTGATTGTGCAGGAATTGGTCTTCTAAGCAATGATACTTAACTTATGCTAATCCCTAAGTGACGTGACAGACTACAACAAATTCCGTAATCAATTTTGTAACCAGTCATTATTTTCCACTACCTTTTGTTGTGTGTCATGTCACTCAAGCGTTTAGCATAAGCTAATCACTTATGTTTAGAAAATCAATTTCCTTGATTGTGCTATATTTATATAATGATCTATATAGTGAGACATAAATAGGTCAAAATTTCTTCAGCCAAATAAAAAAACTTTACCATGACACCTAATTGTATGTAAATCTATCATGTAAGTGCTTGTGTGCAAATAACATTATTCTGGACCGATACCCCACCGCTCCTTTAAATCGTCGATTTTACTATACAACTCTATTTGCCTTTTCTCTCTGTGTTTGCTTTGTTGCTTGAAGCTTATTTCGAAGATTCAATTCATTCAATTCCGTTGTGAATGGTGGAAATATCTTCTGTACAATTGATGTTCGTCCCCTCTTGTTCTTCTCCAAGAAGGGGGATTTTTGTTGCCAATTCCTTCTTCTGTTTTGGATCCTGTAATGAAGGCTGGTACTACCGTTGCCTAGGTCTTGACCCGTGAATCGATAAACACATTTTGTGTCATTGAATCGATTTCGTTTTACTCTCTTGTTTTTTTCATTTTGTTCTTTGTTTTTGCCATTCAATTATAAAAGAAAAAAAAATCTAAATATGTTGCTTTATAAGCAGAAGAAGAATCAGGCCGTAAAGGGCAACCGATTTTTGATTAGTGTTACGGTGTTGGGTAGTGCGGGCCCGATTAGATTCGTGGTGAATGAGGAGGAACTTGTTGCTGCTGTGATTGATACGGCTTTGAAATCGTATGCTCGTGAGGGCCGATTACCCATTCTCGGGTCAGATCTCAACAATTTCGTTCTGTACTGCCCCAATGCCGCAACTGAAGGTATTAATTTCTTATCAAATTTATGGGATTCTTTTAATAATGATTTTTTTTTTTTTGGAATTGAGTTTCTTAAATTTGATTGATTTGTACGGTTGGTTGTATTGCTATAAACAATTGATCTTATAGTATTATTGATTGTGCCTATATATATGTTAATGTTGTTGGATTTTAGAATAATTGAAATAAATAAACTTATCGATTCTGATCAATGTATTATAATTTTGATGAACATTTTGATTATCAACTTTTAACTTTTTAGGGCAATGCTTATGCTCCTTTTTTTTTTTTTTTTTGCTTTAGGTTCTTAATTTCATTTATGTTGTACTTATCTTGAGTGATAATTATATATCTATTAGGAGGAGCTTTTGTTTATATGCTATCCTTCGTTGTAGTTCTGTCTCCATGGGAGTCAATTGGATCGCTTGGGGTGAGAAATTTCATTCTGTGCAAGAAGCCTCAGACAGAGAAGGCCATTGATGATGAGAAGTCACAGGAAATGAGTCGGAAGGGGTCTAGAAGTTTGAGGACTTGGATCAATAAATCTTTCATTCTAAAGATATCTTCCCATTGAATTGAATAAAATTGGATTGTTGGAATAATTAGAAAACTTTCTATGATGTTACTAGTTTGTTTTCTACATTAGATGGCATTAATCCCATCTGTTCCAAGTTTGTTTCTAGTTTTTTCATTGTAATTTGAAGTTCACGATGACAAATAAATGTGAAATTGTGTGGTTTTCCGCATAACATTTGTTCGACTTTGTCCAGTATCTTTTTAATGTGAGGGTACCTTTATCTTTCGATTATTACCATAGTTTGTGCATACAAACTTGATGTTAAGAGCTTGTTTGGTAAAGCTAAAAAGCCAATTAAAATCAATTTTTTTATCGTTATTTTACTATTACAACTATTATTTTGAATTCTTCTCTCATAGGTAGGACTCACTTTATCTCTAACGATCAAAAAATCAATTATCAAAATCTCTACCAAACAAGCACTAAAGAAGACAGCTACTTGGATGTGTTACAAAGGTTTTTGAATTGAGGTGACTATTGAAGAATCTTTGTTATTCTCTGTTTACTTCGAGTTTTCCATTGTAATTTTGAGTTTCTCCACATCAAGTAAGTTTTAAACTTAAAGTGAGTTTTTTGCAACCCATGCGTTTTCTCATGTTGTACTAGGTTTTATCTTTCGATTTATCAAGTTATTGCGTGTGTACAATCTTGATGTTAAGGGCATCTACTTGGATAGTGGTACAAAGGATTTCTAATGGCCTAAGATTAGTCATTGTTAAATGGCACAGCTGTTTCATTTCGATAAATAGCTGCAAGTTGTCCTTCCCATTGAATTAAATTGTTGGAATAATTGTAAAACTGTTAATGATGTTAGGACTCAGTTTTCTACATTAGATGGCATTATTCCCATCTGTTCTTAGTTCATTTCGAATTTTATCACTGTAATTTGAGTTTCTGAGTGACGAACAAATGTGAACTTATATCTGTTGAGGGTTATGTTGTTGTGTGCATACTAGATGTTTTTTTTTTTTTAATAAATATACTTGGATAGTGGTCATGTTGCATTAGTTGTTTAATTTGGAGAAATTGCTGCAACTTGTCCTTCAATGGATGGCAAATGTCAACCTGTTGATTTTGTAAAGGGAGGTGTGATTGTTACAAATGCTGTACTCGTTAAGAGGATAGTTATGCCTAAAACATATGCACGATTTGAATCTTGAATGAAGCCAAATGCATGTGATATGAAGCTGGTACTGCCCATGTGCTCGTCTGTTTCGTATCAGAGCAACTTTCTTAAAGGTTAAACCCTAACCTTAAGGGTCCCTTATCACCTCTGTCCTGGAGCATCGTAAGGGAGGTAAATCGCAGGTTATGCCTCCAAGGATACAGGGTGGAAAGCTGCTTGTACACTTGCACTTACCCAAGAGCCAAATCCATATTTCAGGATTCGAACCCTTGACGCAGCAGCCTCAAGTAAAGCTAGATTTCTCCACTCTCTCCTTTTACCACTTGGAGATGTGCCATGGGAGCATCAGAGCAGCTTTCTTTCTCATCCGTTTGATGGTTTGTAGGGTACAGAGCAATGTTTATTGGATCTTTATTGAGTGTTTTCTAAAGAACATAGAGTCGGAGTTACATTCTTCAATTTGATACTATAATTAGTTCCAATTACCATTTGTTATCAGCACATTGATCTAGGGATGGCAATTAGGCTTGTCGGTTCAGGTCGCTCATGGCTCGACCTGGTAAAATCCCGAGTAGGCCCTGCTTGAGGCTCGGCCCGTTAAAAAAAAGGAGGAACTAAATCTGCTGCCTGTTTGGCAGCTAAAATAGCTTCCAAACAGGCAGCTTGGAGAGAGAGAGAGAGAGAGAGAGAGAGAGTTGAGCTTTTGCTCAGCTCGGGCCCAAAAAAGCCCACTTTCAGAAAACTCGAGTCGAGCACGAGTCGGGAGTTGCTCGTTGACACCCATTGATCCATATAGTATAATATAGAATAGATTCAATTCTCATGTGCCTAATTGAACGGAGGTCAAAATTCATTAAAGCCGCAGCCCGCTGATATTCACTCTCATGCACGCCTTTTACCGCCACAAAGTGTGGTCTAGTTGTTGCAACTAGGATCAATAAATTTTTATTTAAGTACCACAATTCTCAAAGTTTTGAAATATAATCCATAGTTCTCAAATTTATACCCAATTGTAAAATCGACGGAAACTTTTCAAATGAATGGATACATTTTAACTTTTCGACTAGATTAAAAAAATGGATCATCTTACAAAAGAATTGGCCAAGATTTGAGTTTGACTAGATGGACATGTTCATATGCAATTATATGGTTTGACTTTATAACCATACTTCTCTTTAGCTTTCAGTATCAAACCAAATTATATGTCCTTAATGCACAAGCTGTAAAACTATTCACATAACTAATAAATTGCCGTTTTGAATCCGTGTTCGATGCAAAATTTAATCATAAATTTATTTACTCGATCACTCGAAAATAAATTTCTTTATTGAGAGGGGTTGGAGCCGTTCTAGAGTGAGACGTAAAATTACTTTTTTAAAATAAATAGATACTTTATGATAAGCCCACCCAACAAAAAGAGTGGCTTTTCCATACAAAAGTACAATTATTATAAGCTCTTCTTTCCTGCTAATTTGGTTCTTATCCTTTTTTTTTTTTTTTGATATCCAGGTATCCCAACTTACACTAAACTAAATTTTGGACCCCCAAGACCCTTGTCCTTAGAACCTTGGAGGGGATAAATCGCGAGTTATGCCTCAACTGGATCACAGGTTCCCCCTACCGCCTGTACACTTCTGCGCACAAGAGATCCTCTTCCAAAGTGATTGCTCCATGCCAAAAAAATCTGACCGTAAGTTCCCACCAAGATTTAAACCTCCACCCTGCCACTGGAAATTAGGCAATGTTTATTGATCCACCAATTGAGCTGTGCCTTGAGAGGCATAATCTGGTTCTTATCCTTACATAGAAGTAAGGCGGTAAAAGTCCATTTCTTACACTCCAGCGGCATGAACACGCTCCAACTTTCTTTTCAAGTAGACAAGTTCGTTAGAATGATATCACTAGAAAGTAGGGTAGACAAAGTATTCGGTTTAGCCTTATGCTTTGTCAACGAACGAGAGCAATTTCTTTATTTATGTCATAAAAGGAAAGCGTCTTTTTGAAACCTTTTCTCATTAAACATACAACAAAGCAAAGGTTGAAAAATTATTATTCAAATAAATCTTGAAAAGGCGAACCCTAGTCCCTCAAGTTGCTATTCTGAATATTTTTGTAGATTGATATTGAAATGAAATCATTGTATAAAGATTTTTTATGAAAATTCATAAGGAACAATTGTAAGATATTGTATATATTACGTTATTTTTAGCATCATTACATTGTTTCAGGTATTATTATTATTATTATTATTATTATTATTATTATTATTATTATTATAATAAAATGAAGGCAAACCCTCAATAAAACAATTCCCTGGATTGAATCGCCTGGTTCTTCCTATTTCTGATCAGTTATCACCTGATTCATTGTTCCTTTTTATGTTCCATTTACTGCTGTAATTTTTTGTGTCCACGTTTCTCCTCTACTGTGCTGGGTCTTTTTCTCAAACTCTGGATAGAGTAATGGATTTTGTAGAAACTTGGAGGATTTTATAGTTGAGAAGCAACAGGTTAATGAGCATGGATCGATGGATTGTATGATCGAGATACATTCGAAGTGTAAAGTTGACAAGACTTTCATATTGACAAGTTCCATGCTTCCGGAAGTCTGGAACTCTGGAGTCTGGAGACTGGAAGCGAAAGTAGGAGAAGTCGAGCGAGAGAGACGGGACTCAGACAGAAGTGACGAAGCGTTTGGGGAAAATGGATTTCAATTTGGAAATTTTGGAGAAAATGGATAATGGATCAGGATACAAGCTTGAGCTTGAGAGTTTTGGGCTACTCTTGCAGTCTTGCTAGGCCTCAGCTGCCATTGTTCAAAGAAAAGAAAAATTGAGCCAGCAATATGAGGGCCCTTTAGATTCTGGGCTTGAGGCGCAAGCCTCATCCGCCTCTAAGCAGGATCTGGCCTGATTCTAGAAGTCTGGAACTCTGGAGTCTGGAGATTGGAAGAGGAAGTAGGAGAAGTTGAGCGAGAGAGACGGGACTCAGACGGAAGCGATGAAGCGTTTAGGGAAAATGGATTTCAATTTGGGAATTTTGGGGAAAATGAATAATGGATAGGGATACGGGCTTGAGCTTGATAGTTTTGGGCTACTCTTCTTGTCTTGTTGGGGCTCGACTGCTATTGTTCAAAGGAAAAAAAAAAAGAATTGGGCTAGCAATATGAGGCCCTCTTAGTTTTTGGGCCTGAGATGCAGGCCTAGTCTGACTCTAAGCAGGACCGGGCCTGGTTCCATGTATGTTTTGTCTGTTTGTTGTTGTGGTTAAGATCTATTCGGCTCTCTGTGTTTTTACTTTTTTATAAATTTAAAAGTACATTTTTTATTTTCCATTTATCTCTTAATTTCACTCTCCAAATTTTATTACTTACGTTCCGTGGGTGAATCCAAAATCACTTATTAGTTGAGTTTTTTTTTTTACTTACCCTTTAAACTTGCTGAAAACCAGGATGTTAGTGCTTTTCTTGTAATAAATTACTAGAACCTCAAACTTTAGGGGGGTGGCACTATTTTACTGTGGAAGAAGTTAATTTCAATGGGAACAAACATCTTTAAAAAATTTCTAAATTTTAAAATATTTTTGGTGAAAATGGTGGTGACACAGGTCATTCGAAGTGTCATAGTATCAATAGAAGGCACCGTAGAAATGATCTTCATACAAGATCTTTTACCAAGTGGGTGATATGACAACTCACTGAATAAGTGGTCTTACTTGATCCACAAGTCAAATCTAGTCTTACATGGCAAGTCTAAGGTTGTAAAATCGTCATAACATTAAATGCAATATAACGTAGGATTAACTCATTGATATCTATGACAAGAAAACTCAGCTGCAAGGATGAAGCCACATACGTATTCATTCAATGGCTCTTGTTCATCCCTTCATATTATAAAAACTCACATTTAGGGCCTGTTTAATTTGCCCAAGTTTTCATGGAAATTTTTCATTTTCCACCTTTTTAGCTTGTTTAATTGCAAAATTTTCTTGACAATTCCATTTCTATCTCTCCCTTCACACACGTGTAATTTCCTTGGATTTGTGGAAAACCAATTCCCACCAAATCCACGGGAATTGGTATTTCCAACCAGATTTTTTTTTTCAATTTCTGTCCACAATTTTAAAAAATTATATGCTTTAATTGATAATTTTCATGAAAAACAAAGTTAAACGAACAACAAAAATCCGAAATTTCAACATTTTTCAGGTGAAAAAATTATACCAATCAAACACATTTAATTGACAATTCACGGAAAAAACAAGTTCTAGGTAATTTAGTTCCCTGTAATTCGTTTTCTTTCTATCCAAATTCCATTCTTGCAATCAAATGAACCCTTAGTGTAATTCAAAAATAATGCAAGTTTAGACTCTTATACTATAACTTTGCTCTCTCTACTTACTTCATTTTATCCCCAAGTTTCGAACCCCTTTATATAACGTGGATAATGTCTTTAGCACATTCCTCACCTGAATACATATCTCATCTCAGAGTGACTTGTCTGTTGGAATGCCTACGGTCGCCTTCTCCACTATCGAAGATTGGTCTATACTCTAACAATTTGTCCAAGTGTGCAGGATTAAGACTTAGGTGGACACTGAAGAAGTGGGATCTATTGGCCACATCACCTATTCGTTAAGAAAGTATAAACCATAAGTGCAATAGGTTGCATTAAACTAATAAAGTGAACTTTTTGAGTTCTAGCTGTCGATCACTAGAGGAATGTTTACTTTCGATTACATAACTTTAATTAATTTAAATTAACAAGGAAACACACACATTTAAAACTAGGATTTGAAAAAAAAAATCTGCAAAATAAGAATACATAAACACTTGGGAGTTTTGGATGAAAATGTGGTTAAGATTCATTGTTTTGCTTAACCATCGTTTTATAATTCTCGATAAGCAAATTAACAAATTACTCATGCACAATTTTGAATACGATTTTTCGATTTTAGTTAATTACCTCCCTCAAGTGAAATTAACCCTAATTAATTGGTTTAATTTACTATATCTCTATGTCAACTAAAACCAGTCAATCGTATTCAATCATTGTGAAAATTAGGAGTGGACGCGGTCTGGTTCGGTCCGATTCTAAAAGAAACCATACCGAATACCAATGAGAATTTTAGAAATGAAACCATTGGTTCCATTGTTAGCTATGGAACCGAACCGGAACCAAACCAATCGGTTCCGGTTCGGTCCGGTCCGGTTCTTTATATAAAGATATCAAAATAAAATGTTTACTAATAAGAAATCTAAAGAAACTACCAATATGATACTTTTAAAAAATATAGAAGAACCGAACATATTATACAAAGATTAAAAGAAAACTAAGTATACAAATTTTAAAACAATATGCAAATAATATAAGTTACTATTATCAAACAAATATTAACTTATATAAACCTTCTAGTACTTTAATGATTAAACAAACTTTCATCAAAATGAAAACAAAATAAAAGTGTTTGGAAAGTAAGTCATATATTTTACTGAAAAAAATGCTAACTGAAGGGTCTCTTTTTAACATTTTCTTGAGCCTTCAGATAATCACAATTCAGTATTTTTCTCAATTATTTAATTAAAAAGTGACATATGAACTATATACATAAACATTCGTTTCATTTCCATATGTCATTGGCTTTTGCTTATGCTGTTATACTACAAATTTTTTTTTTTTAATTTCGTTTTACTTTGATGGAAGTTTATTTTCACTTTAAGAGTAAGTCATATATATTACCAATTTGGTTTCGGGACAAATTGGAGAGTAAGTCTTATATTTTACCAAAAAAGAAAAAAATGCCCACTAAAAAAAATTCTATGAGAACTGTTCGGTTCCCCGCGGTTCCCATACTAGAACCAAAAACCGGACCGGAACCAATCGATTCTTAATAATTTGTCCCGAAACCAAATTATTTTTTAAAAGAACCGGAACCGAACCGGCCAGTTCTAAACGGTTCCGGTCCGGTTCCACCGGTTCCCAAAAAAAATGCCCACTCCTAGTGAAAATAGCTTAAACGATCATCTAAGGTTAGTGGAATATTATTATTCCATTTAAGAACTATGATTTTTACTATTTGGTCTAAAATCTCAATTTTCTGTCAAAAGGTGTACAAATCACTAAGCACAATAATTCATTAGCCACACAAATATAAATACATGAAATACAATAGTAGATTCACATGAAAACAAGCATTTTAACAGTAAAAAACCAATATTAAATTTACTCCAAGCTAGGTTAAGTTTTGACCATAAAATCACAACACAAATATTTACCCATTTATATAAATGACAAAAAGGAGAATACTTATTACAATACATTACAAGTTTAACAAAATAATGGAAAAAATACAAGATTATAGATAAAACCCTCCATTTTGTTGGATTTTTGAAGATGAAAATTGCTTGCTCTTGATTTCTCTAAAACTTTTTCAAATCGTTTGATTGCTCCTCTTTGTACTCTAGATTTTACTCCCAAAATGTCAAGGAAATTAATATTTGCTTCAATCATGCCCTCGATGAATTGCATCTATGTTCCCTGACCTTTATGCATTTGTGCATTTCGGTTCCCGTTTCTGTCCTGTTTCTCTTTATTTTGTTCTCTTTCCATTTGAGTTTTTAACCTACAAAAGCCATAAATACACAATTGTGAATAAGAATTTACTCAATTTAATCACTAATTAGCTTATTTGAGTATTAAATAAGTGTACAAAAACACACTTATAACACTCCAAACTTAAGCTCTTACTTGTCCGGAGCGACATTATCAACTATCACAATCATAAAAAATGAGATAAAGATTAACACATTAGATAGCTCTCTAAAAATATTAATGAGTGTAAAATTGCGAAATCAATTCACAAATATGTTCCAAGTTATGCTAGCAAAAATAATATAAGCCTATCCAATGTTCGATCCGTGTATGTATGTGCATAATCACTTTCAATCACCATCTAAATTAGGAAAAATTATCGAGATCTAACAAATATCAAATTGGTTAGATATTCATTTTCTTTCCCTGGGTGTAAATCTAAAGGTTATTTTCAATTCACTCATTTCTTTTTCATCATCTAGTTCGGTTGGGTCTAACCGACAATCTCAACATCTAATTATGTGATAATTCTCGACTAATGAGTACTTCAATATTCAAGTTTATAGTAACTAATTCAAACCCATTAGTTATTAAAGCCCAAATATTGAATATAATTGCACCATATCAATTTTTTTTCTTAATTAAATCTCATATTCTACATCACTCCCTTAAACTTTCTTTTTGACCCTTGTAGTGAACTTCAGGTCGATAGCTCCTCGGCTACTGAGATGAAAGGGTACAGAATTTCGAGATACCCTAATGAACTTAATAACTCGAGTAAAAAAGGCTACAAAGTGAGAATCAAGATTCAACAAGTGCAAAATCATTCTTATAAGAACAACAAAACTAATGGGACTTAGATCACTAGTATATAATCATTACATAGCTTATACTTAAGAAAAGACAATTTACACAAATATTTTCAACATGTATGGAATCTACACACATTTAAATAATATCCTTCACTGGCTTGACCTCCCCCAAATGTATCTCATAATATGGTTAAATGAAAGAGAATAGAATATAAGATTGATAAAAATTTATGCACAACTCACAACCTAGTTCTTACCAATTCAAAAATCTCTCCATAGATCAACGATTTTCACGTCTAGATAATAATTAATAATGACTATTGCGCTCAAAGTAATTCAAGATCTTACAAAGGATAAGCAATTTTTGAAAAATTTAGGTACAAATGGTATATTTGGTCATAGCTCATGAATCGACAATAATTTTAAACATCAACACATTCTAAGCTAGCAAGGCTATCTTACATGTCAACATAAAATCATCACAATGTAAGCACAACCACCCCCAAACTTATATTACATGCTGTCCTCAATTATAAAGAACAAGATAAAAGAGGAGATAATAACAAAACTTTCTCATTGCATATTTGTGAAGAGGTACCAATGCTTGAATTGGACTTGTGACGCTTTTAATAAACTTTGAAAAGTGACCATCTTGTACACCAATTTATCCCCAAACTTGGCTTGGAACCATGGATAAATGGAATTTCAAAAATTACCTACAAAAACAATGATAGCTAATCAAATAAAAATAAGAAAATACATAAAAGTAAATAAAAATCTTAAAAGTTAGAAAATAAGGTTGACTCTCAATAAGCGCTTTTTATAGTTTTTAGTTCGACTTTAGCAATTGAACCATTGGCATCTAAAAAAAAACCTTTGGATGCCTTGCTCATTTTTCTTCTTTTGGCTTTGCTCCACTTTTCATTATTTCTCTAAACCTCAACATTACCCATTTCCATATAATATCACTTTCCCATTTTATCCAATTCAAATTCAACAATGAAAATTTCTACCTTCTCATTGGGCCTAATCCCAAAATCAATATCTTGGCAATCAACTAAGTCGGAACGATGTAAGTAGATTTCTCCTCATCCTTGTTGAGCTCCGTTATGATTAAATTTTCACTCATTTTAGGCTCTTCTTCAATAGTTAAACTCTCATCGGGTTGAATGATTGGTCTACAATCAAGCTCCACGGGCAATGGCAAGACTTTTCCTATTAACTCCGTTGAGTGGATTATACTTCCACTTTTGAGATCCATCCCAATATCCATAATCTCCCACAAGTATGGCATCTATGTCCAACTTGGCAAGTTCATGGTAATACTTTGCAAGTATGTTCTCATTAAAAAATGGAGGACCATCTCTTGAAAATTTGATATCTTTGTCCCAATGGTCGGAAACATAATCTCGCGCAAGCACGTAACTATCATCAAAATTGTCCAATATTTGTTTTCAACATTTCAATTGTTTAAACCAAAGAGGTTTCGACATTGAGGCATCAGTGCATGAATACAAATATTGTCCTGTTCAATGCATTGCTCGACAAATTTCACATTTTGGACCTTCGAACATATATCCATAATCAATGTAGAGATTAGACATTGCAAAAACTTTGATACTTTACCAAGATTAGAATAATGCAACTATAGCTAAAAAGTACAAGAAGAGAATACCAACACAAGATATATTACAATAAGGGGGTTAGCTAAAATATACAAAACAAAACCAATTAAAAATAAACAAATTGTTAAAACTAAAATTAACTAAAGTGATAATCAAAGTAAAATAATAATAATAATAATAATAATAATAATAATAATAATAATAATAATAATAATAATCTAGGTAACGACGGCAAAAACTTTTTTGCTTGCAAACAGCAAGTGCAAGAGTCGCATTCAAGTACTAAAGTGGACTGCTTGAGTCCGAGTTGTCGATTCCTTAAGGAATGTTTACTTTTGATTACACAATTTTAACTAATTTAATTCTAACAAGGAAACACACATATTTAAAATTAGGATTTGAAAATGAGGGAAAAACTAAAAATCGACCAAAAAAAAAAACATTAAAACTTGGGAATTTTAGAGGAAAACATTGTTGGGATTCATTGTTTTGCTTAATTAATTCTCTACAAGCAAATTAACAAATTGTTCATTTACAGTGTTGAATTTGATTTTTCAATTTGAGTTAATTACCCCTCTCGAGCAAAATTAACTCTCATTAATTGATTTAACATACTATATCTCTATGTCGATTAAAGCCAACCAATTGTATTCAATTGCAGTGAAAATAGCTCAAATGATCACACAAGGTTACGGGTATTCTCTATTCCATTCAAGAACCTAGGGTTTTTACTATTTGGTCTAAAATGCACAATTTTCTTAAACGATATACAAATCATTAAATACAATCATTCATTAGTCACATAAATAAAAATGCATGAAATACAATAGTATGAAAATAAGCATTTTAAGATTAAATGAATCCCAGATAAGTTAAGTTTCAACCTAAATCCTAACATAAATATTTAGCCCATGAGTTTTCATTTATTTTGTGCGTTTCACCCCATCTACCTGGAAATCTTGGTTCAAACTCTCCGCTATTGGGTAAAAGATGCCTCTTTTTTGCATTTATTACGATTCATTTTTGTATGTGTTTTATTGCTTTAGATATTAGGAAAAAATAAAGAAAATTTGAAAAATCCCAAAAATATATTCTTTTTATATTTTTGCATGAGTTAGTTAGCCTAGTTGTCAATGATGAATATATTGAATTATGAATTGATTTATGAATGGTGAATAGGTTATATGCTTAAGTTAATTTCTACTTTTTCATGTGAAATTTAATATATATAGAACACGTGAATTAAGTTAAATATTATGTAGGAATTAGTTGATTTTATAATTGGATTGGTTGAAATAGTGGACCATAGATAGTAAACCCAAAACCACTAAATTTTACGACTTTAGGCTAAATTTTAATTAGTTTGGAAAGATGTCACCGTGTAGGAAGATGTTGAGATAAATGGGGGTTCCATGTGTGAAACTAAAAATCTTGTATGGGTTGTCTAAAATCAATAGGAAGAAATTGGATAAAAATATCAAGTCATATGTTGGTTTACTTGGATATGTGTTTAATGAGGGACATTGCACTAATCAAGGCATAAAAAAATTATTTTACTTGAATTTTTTTTCATAGCTTTTATGACTCCACTTATTAAGCCTGTAAGAGTGTTAAAAAATGTTGATCCAAAGTTAACTGATTTGAGAGTTATCGGCCTAAAACTCGCTAAATGGGTCATTTAGAAAGCTTAGGAATGTTGCAAATAAAGAAAAATTGTTGAAATCAAAATTGAAAAAAAAAATGAAAAAGTAGGTGCATGAAACAAAATACATCCCAAATTGATTGGTTAAGTTTCAAACAACTGTTAGAGAAAATTTGATTTTTGATAAGGGATTATTAGCATAGTTCAGTTTTGGAGATTGAAGCAATTAAACTATGAAAAATCCTTGTTTATTGACATATCAACTTAAAATTAGTGATATTTACCAAAACTAGAGAGGTGTGAATCTTATGGGTGATGAAAGACCATGTTTGACTATTGAGAGTCGGGAATTAAAACAACTTATGAATTCATAATGTTATACTTAATTCTTCACACACATACCTCGATTTTACATTGAAAATGTAGATTTTAATTTCAGTATTATGAATTTGAAGCTGTCCATAGACTTGATATTATGATTTTATTCCCGAGATAAAAAAAAAACCAGATAGCATGCTAAATCTTTTCACATTGCTCAATTGATTGACCACCAATGAGGAAATTAGCACTGCGTGTTTTTGTATTTGTTAGCTTTTAGTTTTGTTTGAGGACTAAATTGGAAACGGTCCATAAATGAGACGTGTAACAAAATGAAGATGGAAGATACCAAGAATTTAATTGAATGCAATTGGAAAATAAATGAACATGGTTGCAAGAGAAAAAGGGGCTGAAATGAAGCAAACCCAAAGTTTAGGGACTAAAGTGCAAATATAAAAAGTTGAGTCGAACCTTACGATGAAGATTTTATAGTGCTAGGTGGATGAGGAAAGAAGTCAAAGGGATGAAGTATAGTCAAAATATTTTTACATATCAACTTTCAGTCGGAAAAGTTATGCTTCAGATTTTTAGCCTCATATTGAGACCCAATTATGACATAGTAAACTTTCAAATAGGAAAAATAATTTATCTAAAAGAATTGTAGCCTTTCAAATTATCTTTTCAATGCACTTTGAATCAACTCAATCGGATACTGGAAGAGAAAGTTTTTAAAAAATATATTGAAAGATATTCGATTGTTGGAAATTAGGTGAGGCACGCACTTCAGTACCAAAAAGGCAAAAATCTGATTTTCCTTATTTTTATTTTGGTAACAATCAGATGCAATCTTTTTGGCATCCTTTAAATACCAAACTTGATTAGAATGTAAGAAACCTCCATTCAACCTAAATTTTATCATATTCTACAAATTTTGGAGGCGAAAAGTAAGTCTGCACATCAATTCAAGACGAATAATATAAGGATTTTGAAGTTCCATAGCCCGATTTCAAGATTTGAGCCAAGAACGTGATTTTCTCCTACTTCTTTCATCTTTCTTATTTTCGGGTGATGTTTTCCCAATTATTCTTGTGTAATTTAATTATAAGAATATTAGGATAATTTTATTTTATTTTATTTTATGTTGGACGAATAATGAACCCTATTTTGTTTATTTTAATTGAAGACAATTGGTTCCATATTTCTTGATTTTTCTTGATCGATTTAGCATTCCTATCAAACTATTTGATTGCTTGATCACCAGTTAGATAGTAAGTTGTTTGCTGATGTGTAAGAATAGTCACAATAAGTCTAGAACGCGGAAAAATCAACACATCTACAATAGATGTTAGGAATAACATCAATAAAATGTGCAATCATGTGTGATAAATCCTGTGAATCCATACATATTTTTCATATGAATTCGGATTAGGAATATGATCGAGTAGTGTTAAAGATAGGTTTATATATCTCAAAAAAGAATATTGACTAAAAGTGGATTATCGATTGTTTTGAATGCATAAATTTATTAGATTATGAATTAAGAATTGAATTAAATGACAATAGGGAGATTTAGATTCTAGTGTAAACATTCGCATACTAGATAAATACTTTATTTGCTTTATTAATTTAGGAATATAGAAAATATACAAACAATCTCTTTTGATGTTATATTATTTCGAATTTGATAAAAGCTATTGAACTAAATATTAGATCTTATTCCTTGTGGGAATAATAAACTCGAAACTCACTAATTTCTATTACTTATCAATGATCCTATAATCTTGTAGATTTTGTCTGAATAAGTTTTTAGCGTTGTTGTCGGGTAATAACGGATTTAATTGTAATTTAGTAGTTTATATTAGTTCAATTTTTTAATTTCTTAGGCTTTAATTGAGACAATTAATCCTTTCACTTCATTCTCTGTAGGCGTCTACCGATTTATGCAACTTTATGACGTGATCGAGATCCTCCGTATAGATCTCGAGATTGAAAAGACCTTCAAGCAATGCAGAAGAGAACAGAAAAGAGCTAGGGAAATGGCTTGAAATCAAAATCAAGTTCAAGATGCACTACAAAATATTACGAACATTGAACCTATTAATTGTGTTTTCTCAATGTTGTTTTGTAGGATTATTCTTGATCGATTTAGCATTCCTATCAAACTATTTGATTGCTTGATCACCAGTTAGATAGTAAGTTGTTTGCTGATGTGTAAGAATAGTCACAATAAGTCTAGAACGCGGAAAAATCAACACATCTACAATAGATGTTAGGAATAACATCAATAAAATGTGCAATCATGTGTGATAAATCCTGTGAATCCATACATATTTTTCATATGAATTCGGATTAGGAATATGATCGAATAGTGTTAAAGATAGGTTTATATATCTCAAAAAAGAATATTGACTAAAAGTGGATTATCGATTGTTTTGAATGCATAAATTTATTAGATTATGAATTAAGAATTGAATTAAATGACAATAGGGAGATTTAGATTCTAGTGTAAACATTCGCATACTAGATAAATACTTTATTTGCTTTATTAATTTAGGAATATAGAAAATATACAAACAATCTCTTTTGATGTTATATTATTTCGAATTTGATAAAAGCTATTGAACTAAATATTAGATCTTATTCCTTGTGGGAATAATAAACTCGAAACTCACTAATTTCTATTACTTATCAATGATCCTATAATCTTGTAGATTTTGTCTGAATAAGTTTTTAGCGTTGTTGTCGGGTAATAACGGATTTAATTGTAATTTAGTAGTTTATATTAGTTCAATTTTTTAATTTCTTAGGCTTTAATTGAGACAATTAATCCTTTCACTTCATTCTCTGTAGGCGTCTACCGATTTATGCAACTTTATGACGTGATCGAGATCCTCCGTATAGATCTCGAGATTGAAAAGACCTTCAAGCAATGCAGAAGAGAACAGAAAAGAGCTAGGGAAATGGCTTGAAATCAAAATCAAGTTCAAGATGCACTACAAAAAGTAGGACTTCTAGTTCAATAACAACATTTTGCTCAGCTAGTATTTGTGGAGAATTATATCAATCCAATGCCAGCTTCAGTTCAACCTCCGATTGTCTATTCACTTTTGGACAAGCTAACTTTCACATTCGACTAGATATCATAAATCTCTTCCAGAATCATCATGACATCAGGTTCTGTAGGAATACCATAGAGAATCCTCATGAATATATACAGGCTTTTTCTCATGCTATGCGAAGTATTCAGCTACGAAGGAATGTCACAAGATGCATTTCAAATGCGTCATTCCTGTACACTTTAAAGAAGAGCAAAAACATAGATATGTTTATTACCTCTCGAGAGCATTATATCATGGAATGACATGGTACAAAATTTTATCATGAAATTCTTCCCGCCATCTCTTCTACAATGGATTGTGCTCTAAATTCCATAATATTGTTGCGCTTCAACAGGTGGATTGATTTTGACTATTAAGGTAGATGATGCACATAATCTATTTGAGAGGATTGTTGAGAATCAGACAAACTGGCCAACAGATGGGAAAACTCCGAGATAGGCAGCTAGGATGCATAATATGGATGCAGTGATAGCCTTAGCAACACATATAGAAGTAATAATGAAGAAACTTGATATTTGAACTCAATCTATGCATATGATATAGCATCTAGCTTCGATTTGCACAGGTTGCGAGACAAATCATATCATTACAATCTGCCCTTTGGCTTCCCCTCATATGGGTCAACTAGCAGAGATTAGTTTTCCATAGAACTATTAGAGGCAAAATGGACCTTACCCACACAACTTCCATCCAGGTTTGAACAAGTATCCTAACTGCTCATAGGTAGCTAATTTGGATAAAGTAAATCAAATGATGGGAAATCCACCAGCGATTCAACAACAAGAAAATAGGCAATCCTCAGAGGATCTTCTTGTTAATTATATCACCAAGACTGAGACAATTGATACAAAATTAGCATGCATCTATACATAACTTAGAGAATAAGGTGGGATAGATAGTAGTTGCATTAGCCAATAAACCATGAGGTACTTTGCCTAGCGATACAGAGAAAAATCCATGGGAGCAAGTACTAGCAATTGAGGCGGTGAATTCTGAGATCAAAGAGCCACCATCATTCACTCCCGTCGTCGCAGTCAAGGCTTATGTGCCACCCATTCCACTCTCTCAAAGATTGCGAAGGTAGCCAACAATATAGTAGGTTCAAGCCATCACTATATAGAAAAAGGAGAGAGAGAGAGTACTCAAATATTTACTAAGAGCAAGGAATAGGTAGAGCAGTCTGAAGAAGCAACAGAGAAGGATAAACAGTTATTCTCAAATAGCCCACATCTTAAGATAATAGTTCTTGGCACTTCAATCACATCTCTAATTTCTTCCTAGAGAGATAGTTCATTGAATTTCTGAAAGTCCTCAAAAAATTGCATGTCAACATCCTATTTTTTGATGCAATCATTCAAATCCCAAACTACTTTAAGTTTTTTAAAGAGACACTGACCGAAATGAGGAAGTTTCTGGAGCGTGAAATGATAGCACAATTAGAAGAATGCAGCGTGATCATCCATCACAGGATCCCTCCCACACTAAAAAATTTAGGGAGTTTTACTTTACCTTGCTTAATAGGAAATTTGCATAATATAAATTGTTTGATTGATTCAGGAGCAAACATAAATTTAATTCCATTGCCTCGTTACAGAAAATTGGAATTGCGAGATCCTAAGTCGGCCTATATTATCCTTTTGCTAGCGGACGAATCGCTAAAATACCCTTACAGAATAGTGAAAAATATGCTTATTTCAGGAGCTGAACCTTCTGCTAAGGCCTACTGCTTGTCTCAACATGAGCGTGATGAGTTTAGGAAACAATTGTTAGAAATGTTGGATGGTCGAAACATCGTGCTACAAAATTACATATAAAGCTTCACATATCATTCAAAAAATGAGGATGATTCTCTCTAAATGTGTATGATTGTCGAGCCTTAAATAATATCACAATGAACAACAATTATCATGTCTTGGTTGTGGCAGATTACTTTGATCATTTGAATAGGATACAATATTATATAAAAATTGATCTGAAGTTCGGATATTAGCAACTTCATCTCTAGGACGGGGATACGAAGACTATGATAGCAATTGATATAGGGTATTTGAATTTAAAACTATGTCTTTTGGCTTGACAAAGCTCATGCTACGTTCAACGGGTGATAAATCAAGTACTTCATAAATTCGTGGATAAATTTGTACTGGTGTATTTGGACAACATCATAAATTATCATCAAAGATTTATAAAGATATATTTAGAGATCGCATTGCCATTTATTGAATTAACAAAGAACAAAAATTTTAAGATTGGTCAGTACAATGCCTGTCTCCTTTTGAGAAAATGAAAGGCTCTATGTCGACGAATCTAGTGTTAGCTCTGCCAAATATGACTAAACAATTTTGTGTTGGGTAATATTGGACCTTTTCAACTCCAAAACCAAGCTCAAGAGGTGAGGATTTCCCTCACATTTATAACTGGCCATTCGTCCATTCCACAACTAATGTGAGACAACCTCAACAATCTCCCTCTCACATATCGGGTTTGTGGGAGACTAAACCCATCTTCCCCTCACACATCAGGCCCTACAGGAGACCAAATCTGAGTTTTACTCACACAGCCGCATCTCCTGTAACTGTTTGGACTGAGACTTATTGATAACCTGGGCTCTAATACCGGTGTTAGGTAATATTGGGCCTTCTTAATCTGCAAAGCTAGTTCATGAGGTGTGGCTTTTTCTCACACTTATAACTAACCATCAGCCCCTACTACAATCGATGTGGGACAGTCTCAACAAATATATGGGTGACATTTTCTAATCAAAGATTTCTTCAAGTCTTTGCCATTAGGTATATAGAGGTGACTTTCTTTTACCTTCAATAGACAATTATCAAGCCAGAACTGACTAATCTTCCCTTGCTTGATGAGGTCACACAAATATTATTTTGTGGGTCATTTTCCAGAAGTTCCCGTATTTGGTCTCTTGTTTTTGAAGTAAAGTCTCTCCCTGAAAATTGCAGGTATTAAACAAATAGTGGCTAAGTCAGACCATTGACCCTATTATATGATTTCTAGAATTGACATGGTATTCAAGCACAAAGTTAAACTCTGAAACCAGTTCGTGCCAACAAGCCCACTTGCTCGAAAGTTTTGGTTAGGACATGAAATGACTAGTAGTAGTATTTTGATCTTTATAATGAATAGATAACCAAGCACATAGTGATGCTATACTATGAGCCAATGGATGGTACCAACTCCTTTTCATGTGTTGGGGAACGACAATGTG
The DNA here is from genome assembly GCF_002742605.1 of Olea europaea var. sylvestris. Taxonomy (NCBI): domain Eukaryota; kingdom Viridiplantae; phylum Streptophyta; class Magnoliopsida; order Lamiales; family Oleaceae; genus Olea; species Olea europaea. The sequence goes on from NW_019259479.1 coordinate 23,282, forward strand.
CTAATTTCAACTTCCATCTCTCGTTTACAATTGGAAACCTTTCTTGCGTTTGGTCTTCGGCAGGGGTTGATGTGTGTGAGAGAGAGATGAGTTTAGTCTCCCGCAAGGCTCGTTGTGTGAGGGAAAGATTATTGAGGTTAACCTACATCAGTTGTGGAATGGGCTAGTGGTTAGTTTATACATGTGAGAGAAAACCTTGCCTCCTAAGCTATCTTTTGGAGTTAGGAAAGCCCAATACCATACAACACTGGTATCAAAGCCCATGTTATCAACAAGTCTCAAGCCCAACAGTCAAGGGAGATGTGGGTTTGTTTGGGAGGAAATGGGTTTGGTCTCACCATAGCCCGATGTGTGAGGGAGAGACAAGTTTAGTCTTTCGTAAGGCCCATGTATAAAGTGAAGATTGTTGAGATTGTCCCACATCAATTGTGAAAGGGGCTGGAATGGACCTAATAGAGCACAAATACTTTGAATTGAATGGGCTAAAACTTCACCTAGCTAAAATTGGAAGTGGGCAATCACCGGCTATGGTTTTCTTACATGGATATCCAGAAATATGGTACTCATGGGTCAGTTTATAAGTGTGAGGGAAAACCTCACCTTTTGAGCTAGCTTTTGGGGTTGAAAAGGCTGACGAGTGTGTTTTACTCATGAGTTTAAACCAATTTTAACTTGATTGTAAGCTAAATATTACGAACATTGAACCTATTAATTGTGTTTTCTCAATGTTGTTTTGTAGGATTATTGAGATAGTGAAAGAAATGGAAAAGGTCATTAGCTAAAGATATTGGCATGACCGAAAAGAAATTATGGATATGATGGAAAAAGTAGCAAGGAAAAATGATTGAAATAATGGTACCAAGGTGCCATGAAAGGAAGAGAAACAGAGTTGAGGCACTGCGGTGCCACATTCAAGGGCTGGGCACTATGTGTCACCCTGATCTTGGTGCTGTGGTGCAAGAGAAGACAATGATTAGGTGCCACGGCGCCACCACACCCATTTGACATAGCATTGCGGTGCCACTTTGTGACGGTACTAGGGCGCTATTTCGTACCGTTTTAAATTCCAGAAGATAACCATACTTTCTACACACAGCAAGGCAACTATAAATACAAATTTCCCACACTTTGGAGGAGATTCACATATTGAGAGGCAAGAAACACACCTTGAGATTGAACAGAAGAATTTAAGGGAAGAAAACATCTAGGAATTGAAGGTTTGGAGCATTGATTGGAAGAGGAAGGAAATCTTGGTGTAAAATTTATAATTTTTCTTCTTCATCTTTAATACAAATCTGGTGATGTATTCTAAGATGATTTATTGGTTTTCTCCTTTCGTTATAAATAGCTAAATCTATTGTTATGGCAATAATGTAACCCAATTGGGATCCTTTATGTTTTTAAGTAAAATTCTTGGTCCTTATTGTTCCATGTGTTGATTTTACTATGGATTTAATGCATTAAATTACTTGATCACTAATCTGATGATTTTGTGAATCCTTTACGAATAGAGATACGAGTTTATGATTTAGACCATAAAGTAAAATTCGATAAACTAATATACCAAGTAGAGATATCTATACTAATTATTACGATCATAATTGAATTTGTAAGACAAAGAACTCATTTAACAAAGTTACATTCGCATAGAGCTATGAAATTGAATAAGTTAAATAGGCTCAATGAGAATTCGAGAGGGTAAATTGAATACAATAGGAGAATTCGACCGAGCACTACATTATATGTGAATCTTAATTTAAGATGTAAAGGTGATCAATAGGTGAAATTATTCAATCACAATGTTCGTTCATTATTTAATTTCTAAACCAATCGTGTATGTATCCGCTTACTTTCTCATATTTAGATTACACCTCAATTCTTACAAGTTTTTATTTGCTTCTATCGAATAGTGGTTAGAAGAACAAAAAAGAATAGATTAAGTGCTAAAATATAGTCCTCATGGAAATGATATTCCAGACTCTTAGGTCCACTTACTATTTGTTACAATTCGTACACTTGTGAAAATAAAAGCAACAACAGAAAAGGGGTGAGATTACATCATATGTGAAAACTTGTCTAGTTTCTCAGTATGATAAGGTCGACCATCAGAATAATGTCAACTTGCTCGCACTTTTTCATTCTAACTATGTCATTTGAGAGTCTATGATGGATTACATTGTTGGCTTGTCGAACTTTGGATATCTAGGCATTATCAATGTCATGGTAGACTATCTATCAAAGCATTCAACTTTCATATTACAATTAAGTATGTATATGCTTAAGAGATGTCTCATTCTTTTTCAAACATATTGTCAAATACTAAGGGTTACCTAAAGACATAATCAGTGATCGAGACTCACAATTCACTAGCACATTCTGGATCGAGTTATTCAAACATTTTAGTTCAACTTTAAACAAGAGTCATTGTTTCCACCCACAATCTGATTGAGAGATGGAATGTTTTAATTCTATGTTGGAGAAATATCTTCAACACTTTATCTCTACTTCATAGAAGATCTGAGCAAAACTTTTGGATGTTGCTCATCTTCGCTTTATTGCCCAAAAGGGCTCTTCCAACAATAAGAATCGTTTTGAGATTCTTACTAGCCTACAACCATTATTTAAGTACCAAGTCCCTTAAGCTAAGAGCTTTTCAAAACAATGGAAATGAATATTAAAATTGCTCGAAGCTATCTTAAGAAGGCACAAAAAGGGTATAAAAACATAAAATTCCTAATAATAAACCACAAAAAGTCATTTGATAAAAACATCAATCCTAGAATTCAACATTGGAGATCTAGTGATAGTTAGTTCATCAATAAGAACTCTCAATGTGCCAAAGGTATAGGGTCATTACCCATATTGAAACGAATTGGAAAAGTCGCATATAGAGTAGAATTTCCTTCATGGTGCAGAACCTACAATGTTCCCCGTATCTGTAGATTTGAACCATAGTTTGCAAATAATGAGGACCCATCTAGAAATAAGTCAAAGCTGCATTAATTTGAAGTGAACAAATTAGGAAATTGGTTGCTGGAGCTATTCTTGAATACCAAGTTACCCAGGCTTCTATAAACGACCATCAAGAGTACTTGGTAAAATGAATAAGATAAGATAGCGAGGATAGTACTTAGGAAATATTTAAAGATCTTGGAACTTGCAAACCACTAATTGAGGTATATCATACATTGAAGGAGTCAAGGACATCATCAAAGTAAAAGGGAAGAATGTCAAGGTCTACGGCTATATTTAGTCCTTTGACCACTCACAGTCATAGCTCTAGTTTGTCCAACTTCGACCACGCTTTGTAAATATTAGTTTAGATCATAATTTTCTTTCAGTTATAAAAATTATTTTAGTTCTAAAATAATTATGTTGATTGTATACTTTATCATGTTTGAAATATTAGTTAGTATTCAAATTCTTATCAAGCTTTCTAGTGGTAGCCCTCTACGACAATAATTGGAATTTATTGCTCTTGTTAATCAGTCAACAAACTATTTTTAATGCATCTAAATCTTCTTTTTTAAAGCTTTCTTTAAATTGTCTTTCGTTATATATCGATTGAGAATAGACAAAAGATAATCTAGCAGAGTAGACTACTATAGCATAGTGTCCCATTCTATGCTACAATGAAAGGCAACCCTTGACACGTAGATTTATCGATGCAAGGTCAACATCAAGAGAAGCGTATAATCATAAGAAATTAAATTTACCCTCCTACTAAGATGACTACAAGTTTGGTGGTGCAAAACAATACAACTAGTTTACTCCCAAGACGAAGTGATGAATTTTCGTTGTTGACGTGGGCAATTGGTTTCATTTCTGTACCTATGCACAAACGATGTACACCAACCACACTGCATTTACAATAATACAATCTAGTGTAATAATATCAACAAAACTAGTTGTACATATGAATTGTACAGGCAGCTTTACGGATGACGACTTGGCTGCATTTTAACGATTGGATTAATTTTATTTATTTATTTATTTTTATCAAAGATGGTGCAAGATCTTGTCGCCTGTAATTTCTTTAAACTAGTACATGTTTTATCTGGTCCCATTGTGTATAGTAGTTGATGAGCTCAAAATGAATTCCCTCCAATATTAAGTTAATTGATAGAATTACTTCTATGGTCCCATTGAAAGGAAGCCATCATCACATCTCCCATATACAAGTTCTAAACACCTTAAGGCATGATAAAGCAGCAACGGAGTTTAATTGTGTCCCGGTGAAGTTTAATTGTAACAAGATGTTTCCTGATTTTTGAATATCATTTTAATTATTCTATGACTAATAAAAATAATTAAATTTATTTAATTAGTCTATTTATCTAAAAAAGTAAATAAAAATTGAAAAAATGTGTGCTTTGGCTCATATACTACCTGTTTTTTGCCACCTAGGCTCGTATTAGTCATATCTTTTGCCAGCTATGCACGCATTCCTTCTTTATGCCTTACTCTTATATGTGTCTTATCTTTTACCACCTTTTAGAACACTGATTATATTGGAAAAATGAGGACTACGAGTGATATATTCTGGCTTTAGGATGTCAAATAAGGTAGGTCGGCCTGCCTAGTGGCCTAAAAGGTTGCAGAACCTAGCACAGCTTGCTATCATAGGAGAGTTGGGCTGGTCCCCTTTCACGGCTTGTGCAGGACCTAGGTCTCCTTAAGGCCGTCTCCGGACTACCTCTTTTTTTGGTTTGATGTTCAAAGGAGTTTTTGGAACACTCTTTGTTACCTCTTTTGCTTGTACATAACAAGAGCACATCATCAATCTAGAATCCTAGAGAATATGAGAACTAAT
>NW_019259480.1:0-1061 GCF_002742605.1 Olea europaea var. sylvestris
CAAACATAATCTGAAATTTTTGGTATTTTGAAGATCAATGGCTGGAGGTTAGTTCCTGTTATTTATTTTCGCATTTGATCTATATGTTGCTTGTTTATCCACACATGATAGATCAAGATAAAATCTAACAGTTGGTATCAGAGCCATTTTTGCCTCTGCCCTACTTGCTAAGTTCTCTACAATTTTTCCAGAAATTTTCAGTAATTTTTCCAGAGATTTCAAAATCTTATTTCAGAGTTTTTGATGGAAATAAGGATAGGAATCATTAGGAAATTAGATTTCTAACATTTCTGGGATTTGAAATGTAATTTTTGGTTCCGGAAGATAGAGAAATCGTCGGGTTTTTCATTGGGTCGATAAGACAAATTGTAGAAAGTAATAATTAAAAAAAAAAAAAAACAAGACGCTTTTTTTCCTTGAACTCACAGGCCAACTTACGTGAAATAAGGCTACTGTTATACTATTAAGTTTGGCAAAAATCAATTCTGCCAATTTGTTACTGCACGTGATTACCAAATAGTGAGTTGTTAAAAAATGGTGCAAATTTTCAGGTCCTTTTCATAACAATTTGGTTATATTGTTATTTTGGAATATTTTAATAACATTTTTTACTATTGAACATTGATACAACCGAAATTTTTTGAGTTCTTATATCACTGTGGACCCATGTGCTGGAAGTTAATGGGAATTGTTTATTGACTTTATTTTTGTGTGCTAAAGTTATTTAATTTTGTTATTTTGTATGTATAATTTTCTTGTTTTGTTATACATGCAATATTGAGATAAATAATTTAGCACATAAAAATTTTAATTTTAGCGCCCATATTGCTTATGGGTTTGTGCAATTTATACGAGCACATTTTGTGAATTATATTAATAATGTCAAGTGATCCATATAATTTTAATTGATTAGGTAGTAGCCACAACATCCTTAATTATGTAAAATTATATATTAAAGTATAGGATTACATATTTGGCTAAAGACATTAATTGTGGTTGATCATATTTAATATAGTTAATTTTATCCACATGAATTTTTATTTGTATGATCAACTACGATA
>NW_019259481.1:0-1061 GCF_002742605.1 Olea europaea var. sylvestris
AGGTTCTTACCGATTGAACTTTGCTATTTGTACACTGATTTTCGACACGTTGTTTGACACTTGCATTGTTGTCAAGTGTCAATGGGAATGGTAAACTATTTGAAATTTAAACTATCCAACAGAGTTATGTCATGTGGCAAAGTGTAAACTAAAGTGTACACCATAGTATACATATTGCAAGCTTCTTACCGATTGAACTTTGCTATTGGTACACTCATTTTTGACACGTTGATTAACACTTGCATTGTTGTCAAGTGTCAATTGGATAGGAAAACTAATTGAAATTTAAACTGTTCAACAGGGTAACATCACGTGACAAAGTGTAAACAAAAGTGTGCACCATAGTTTAAATGTTGCAAGGTCGTTATCGACTTAAGTTTACTATTTATACAATGATTTTTGACACGTTGTTTGACACTTGCATTGTTGTCAAGTGTCAATTGAATAGGAAAATTGTTTGGAATGTAAACTATCCAACAGGGATATGTCACGTGGTAAAGTGCAAACTAAAGTGTACACCATAGTCTACTTGAAGCAAGGTTCTTACGATTGAAGTTTGCTATTTTTACACTGATTTTCGACACATTTTTGGACACTTGCATTGTTATCAAGTGTCAATTGGATGGGAAAACTACCTAAAATTTAAATTGACCAATAAGGTAATGTCACGTGGCAATGTGTAAATTAAAGTGGACACCATAGGGTATACGTAGCACAATCCCTACCGTTTGAACTTTGCTATTTGTACACTAATTTTTGACACGTTGTTTGATACTTGCATTGTTGTCAAGTGTCAATTGAATAGGACAACTATTTGAAATTTAAGTTGTCCAATAAGGATATGTCTCATGGCAAAGTGTAAACTAAAGTGTACACCATAGTGTACATAAAGCAAGGTTCTTACCGATTGAACTTTGCTACTTGTACACTGATTTTCGACACGTTGTTTGAACTTGCATTGTTGTCAAGTGTCAATTAGATGGAAAAACTATTTGAAATTTAAACTGTCCAATAGGGTAATGTCACATGGCAAAGTGTAAACTAAAGTGTACACCATAGTG
>NW_019259482.1:0-1061 GCF_002742605.1 Olea europaea var. sylvestris
AAATTGAATTTTGAGGGTAAATGTGTTTTGTAATAGTGATTTTTGGAGAACGTGCGGTTGAAAATTAAAGAAAATTTTTAGGCTTACGTATAATACTATTTTATTGAAAAATATGTGGCTGAAAATAATAATGAGAAAAATGTATTATTACAAAAATGGACCCCAAACACAATTAATCACTTAATCAATTTTCAAATTTTTGAAATGAGACTATTTTCATAGTTTCAATTTTCAACTAAATAAGTCTTATTTGAAGATTTCTAACGTGTTTTCATTTTTGAATTTTATACAGATAAAATCATTTAAAAACTTGAAATTAAAGTGGAACAAAAGGCTTTCAACAAAGAGGAAAAAAATAAAAATAAAAGAAATTAATAAACCATCACTAGATGTTCATAGTCAAGGCATGATGTTTAACCCGAATCTCAAGTTTAGACATTGCATAGACGGACTTTTTAGAATACAGATCGTTAGGATTTCTCTTTTGCTTTTCAAAAAGTAATGTGTCAAAATCTCAATCCCACATCGATTTCCAACGACAAAAATTCTAAAGAGATAAGTTATAAAAGGGCAGGCCGAGGTATGTTAGAAACCGTGAAATTGGTTATGGTTGGGCGGTTTTCCGGTTAGATCGGCCACTCGGTTGAATTTTCTCCTGCTTTTTAAATATATATATATATATATATATATATACACATATATACATACATATACATACATACATATATATATATATATATATATAATTTTCAGGCATCAATTGAATCGGCTTATGCACCGGCTCACGATTTTTCCGGTCTATCCGATCTAATTTTGATAACATTGATAATAATTGAGCTAGTCAATCATTTTTATGCATGTACTCGTTGGGTTTAAAATATAATTAATTAAGATTAAAAATAACTAAGATAATATTGAAAGGACGCCTGAATTCTTAATATGGAAATGAATGAAGACTGGAACTTATTACAAATGATAGATAAAAAGTTCGAGATGAATACTTAAATTAGTTAAATAATAGAATGAACTTATATTAGGATGCATTTGATTGTTATATTTTT
>NW_019259483.1:0-1061 GCF_002742605.1 Olea europaea var. sylvestris
GTGTTGAAATGAGGAAAATGAGCCACTATTTATAGGCTAGGCTACCATTAATGGCAATGACCTTTGGAATTCCTCATCTTTTTTCTATGTGGGACAAATTTATTTTTCCCACATAAACTCCCTTTCGAGTGGCACATTTTGAGCATCAATTTCTCATTCACCCGAGCATCAACTTTGGCAAGTAAGTATATAATTTCGATGTACTCACGGAGGAAAACACAAATCAACTTTCATCTTCCTAATTGAACATCCAGGTCCCACTCAAAACTCGTGCCAAAGTCGGCCAATTTTTCCAACATATAATTCCAAGCCGGCCGCCAACTTTTTTTTCTGCCAAGCTCCTGCCTTTATCATGTGTATGAATTCCTTTTTTTTCTTTCCAATTAGCCGTCAATGTATCTATATATTTGGCAGCCGGCCACGCAATTCTATGTCTCCTCTTTAATTCCAGCCGCCACCGATTTGTATATTAGTTTTCTTCCCTGACACCTTCCTCTGCAAGAATATATATCTCTTAAATCCTTGGGCAACCCTATATTTTTAACCCCCCTCGAAGGCCCAATTTTGTGTGTCGTATATTTTAAAAATCAGCCACAGTAGCCCATGTTTTTGTCTCCAATTTGACGTCAACTTCCACCAAAAAAACTAACTTCAACCCACTTTCTTTTTGTTGAATTAGAAATTCAATTGTTTAATGAATTTAAATCCAACTTTAAGTCCAAAACTTAGGCCAATTTATTTTAGTATTTTCTTCAAGTCTTCCACTTTCAAAGTATGATATTTGATCACCAAACTTTGCATAAAAGGCCAATTAATCTTCATCCCTTTCCAAATAGTGCATCACTAAAAATACAAAGAAAATTACCCTAAGTTAAATAGAAATTAATAATTTGACGACGTAAAAATTTAGAAATATGGTTTAAAAAGTGCGCAACTTGCACTTATCAATATTTATGTTAGCAATTAGTACTTTTGTTTAATGAAAAAGAAGCAGCCTTTCTTGTTTTTTGAATTTCTACGTACTTTGATGCAACTTATGCACGTGGTTGATAAATGGGGAC
>NW_019259484.1:0-192 GCF_002742605.1 Olea europaea var. sylvestris
ACCTGTCAAATTTTAGCCAATTCCGACACAGTCGCGAAAAATGACGAAATTGCTCCGGCGCGATTTTTGTTTCCGATCAACCTCTCAAATTTGAGCCCATTCGACACAGGCGAGAAAGATAACGAAATTGCCCCTGGGGCGATTTTTATTTCAGATCAAACTGCCAAATTTCAGCCAATTCCGACACAGTCG
>NW_019259484.1:347-1061 GCF_002742605.1 Olea europaea var. sylvestris
TTTATTTCAGTTCAAACTGCCAAATTTTAGCCAATTCCGACACAGTCGAGAAAAATGACGAAATTGCCCCCGGCGCGATTTTTGTTCTTGATCAACCTGTCAAATTTGAGCCCATTCCGACACAGTCGAGAAAAGTGACAAAATTGCCGCCTGCGCGTTTTTTATTTCCGGTCAAACTGCCAAATTTCAGCCAATTCCAACACAGTCGAGAAAATGCCGAAATTGCCCCAGCGCGATTTTTGTTTCCGATCAACCTGTCAAATTTGAGCACATTCCGACACAGTCGAGAAAAATGACGAAATTGCCCCCGGCGCGATTTTTGTTTTTGATCAACCTGTCAAATTTCAGCCAATTCCGACACAGTCGAGAAAAATGACGAAATTGCCCCTAGAGCGATTTTTGTTTCCGATCAACAAGTCGAATTTTAGCCAATTACGATAGAGACGCGAAAACTGACGAAATTACACCCGGCGCGATTTTTTTCACGATAAACCTGTCAAATTTGAGCCCATTCCGACACAGTCGAGAAAAATGACGAAATTGCCCCTAGAGCGATTTTTGTTTCCGATCAACAAGTCGAATTTTAGCCAATTACGATAGAGACGCGAAAACTGACGAAATTACACCCGGTGCGATTTTTTTCACGATAAACCTGTCAAATTTGAGCCCATTCCGACACAGTCGAGAAAAATGACGAAATTGCCCCCGGCGAGA
>NW_019259485.1:0-1061 GCF_002742605.1 Olea europaea var. sylvestris
AGGTTGATTGGAAACGGCCCTTGAAATTGGACTCAGGGCACAGACCCGGGATCACAGGATTTTAGCCAAATTCCTTCGTTTCGGGCCTCCGAATAATCAATTTCTGTATTAATTATGTCAGGTTGAAGATGTGTTGGACAGAAAATTAACAAAGAAAATCGGACCAGGGGCAATTTTATCATTTGTCGTGACAGTGTCGGAATGGGGCCGAAATTTGGCAAGTTGTTTGGAAACAGCTCGCGAAATTGGACTCGGGGCACAGAACCGGGATCACTGGATTTTAGCCAAATTCCATCGTTTGGGCCTTTGAATAATTAATTTCTGTATTAATTATGTCAGGTTGAAGAAGTGCTAGGCAGAAAATTCACAAAGAAAAACTACACCAGGGGCAATTTCGTCATTTGTCGCGAAAATGTTGGAATGGGCCGAAACTTGGAAGCTTGATTGGAAACAGTCAGCGAAATTGGACTCGGGGCACAGACCTGGGATCACGGGATTTTAGCCAAATTCCTTCGTTTGGGCCTCAGAATAATTAATTTTCGGATTAATTATGTCAGGTTGAAGAAGTGCTGGATAGAAAATTAACAAAGAAAGACCGCACTCGGGGCAATTTTGTCATTTTTCGGGATGGTGTCGGAATTGGCCGAAATTTAGCAGGTTGATTGGAAATGGCTTGGGAAATTGGACTCTGGGCACAGACCCGGGATCACGGGATTTAAGCCAAATTCCATCATGTGGGCCTCCGAATTATTAATTTTCGTATTAATTATGTAAGGTTGAAGATGTGTTGGACAGAAAATTAACAAAGGAAAAACGCATCGAGGGCAATTTTTTCATTTGTCGCGACGATGTTGGAATGGGCCGAAATTTGGCAAGTTGATTGGAAACTACCCGTGAAATTGGACTTGGGGCACAGACCCGGGATCACGGTATTTTATTCAAATTCCTTCGTTTGGGCCTTCGAATAATTAATTTTCATATTAATTATGTCAGGTTGAAGAAGTGCTGGACAGAAAATTAACAAAGAAAAACCACACAAAGGGGCAATTTTGTCATTTGTC
>NW_019259486.1:0-445 GCF_002742605.1 Olea europaea var. sylvestris
GCGCCGGCGCGATTTTTATTTCCGATCAAACTCCCAAATTTCAGCCAATTCCGACACAGTCGAGAAAAAATGACGAAATTGCCTCCGGCGCGATTTTTGTTTCTGATCAACCAGTTAAATTTTAGCCAATTCCGACGGAGTAGCGAAAAATGACGAAATTACACCCGGCGTGATTTTTGTTCTGAATCAACCTGTCAAATTTGAGCCCATTCCGACACAGTCGAGAAAAATGACGAAATAGGCGCCGGTGCGATTTTTATTTCCAATCAAACTGCCAAATTTCAGCCAATTCCGACACAGTCGAGAAAAATGACGAAATTGCCCCCGACGCGATTTTTGTTTCCGATCAATCGGTTAAATTTTAGCCAGTTCCGTCACAGTCGCGAAAAATGACGGAATTACACCCTGCTCGATTTTTGTTCCCGATCAACCTGTCAAATTTGAG
>NW_019259486.1:743-1061 GCF_002742605.1 Olea europaea var. sylvestris
AATGACGATATTGCCCCCGGCGCGATTTTTGTTTCCAATCAACCTGTCAAATTTAGCCCATTCCGACATCGTCGCGAAAAATGACGAAATTGCCCCCGCCGCGATTTTTGCTTCCGATCAACCTGTCAAATTTGGGCCCATTCCGACACAATCGAGAAAAATGACGAAATTGTAGCCGGTGCGATTTTTATTTCCGATCAAACTACCAAATTTCAGCCAATTCCGACACAGTCGAGAAAAATGACGAAATTGCCAGCTGTGCGATTTTTGTTTCCGATCAAACTGTCAAATTTGAGCCCATTCCGACACAGTCGAGAA
>NW_019259487.1:0-1061 GCF_002742605.1 Olea europaea var. sylvestris
GGCTCATTTCGACACCATCGCGACAAATGATAAAATTGCCTCTAGTGCGATTTTTCTTTGTTAATTTTCTATCCAACACTTCTTTGGCCTGACATAATTATGCGGAAATTAATTATTAGGAGGCCTAAACGAAGGAATTTGGCTAAAATCCCGTGATCTCGGGTATGTGCCCGAGTCTAATTTCTGGGGCCGTTTCCAATCAACCTGCCAAATTTCGGCCCATTCCGACACCATCGAGACAAATGACGAAATTGCCACTGGTGCGGTTTTGCGTTGTTAATTTTCTGTCTAACATATCTTTAACTTGACCTAATTAATACGGGAATTAATTGTTCGGAGGCCTAAACGAAGGAATTTGGCTAAAATCTCGTGATCCCATGTCTGTGCCCCAAGTCCAATTTCTCGGGCCATTTCCAATTAACCTTCCGAATTTCGGCCCATTCCGACACCGTCGCGACAAATGACGAAATTGCCCCTGGTGTGATTTTTCATTGTTAATTTTCTGTCCAATACTTCTTCAACTGACATAATTAATACAAAACTTAATTATTGGGTGGCCTAAACGAGGGAATTTGGCTAAAATCCCGTGATCTCGGGTCTTTGCCCCGACTCCAATTTTTTGGGCCGTTTCCAATCAACCTGCTAAATTTCATCCCACTCCGACACCGTCGTGACAAATGACAAAATTGCCCCTGGTGTGGTTTTTCTTTGTTAATTTTCTGTCCAGCAGTTCTTCAGCATGACGTAATTAATACGGAAATTAATTATTCGTAGGCCTAGACGATGGAATTTGGCTAAAATCCCGTGATCTCGGGTATGTGCCCCGAGTCTAATTTCTCGGGCCATTTCCAATCAACCTGCCAAATTTCGGCCCATTTCGACACCGTCGCGACAAATGACGAAATTACCCCTGGTGCGGGTTTTCTTTGTTAATTTTCTGTCCAACAATTCTTCAACCTGACATAATTAATACGAAAATTAATTATACGAAGGCCTAAACGAAGGAATTTAGCTAAAATCCCGTGATCTCGGGTCTGTGCCCCGAGTCCAATTTTTGGGGC
>NW_019259488.1:0-1061 GCF_002742605.1 Olea europaea var. sylvestris
TTCGCGACGGTGTCGAAATGGGCTAAAATTTGACCGGTTTATAGGAAACAAAAATCGCGCCTAGAGCAATTTCGTCATTTTTCACGACGGTGTCGGAATGGGCTAAAATTTGACAGGTAGATCGGAAACGAAAATCGCGCCTGGGGCAATTTCGTCATTTTTCGCGACTGTGTCGGAATGGGCTAAAATTTGACAGGTTGATCGGAAACAAAAATCGCGCCGGGGGCAATTTCGTCATTTTTCGCGACCTTGTCGAAATGGGATAAAATTTGACAGGTCGTTCGGAAACAAAAATCGCGCCGGGGGCAATTTCGTCATTTTTCGCGACCTTGTCGAAATGGGATAAAATTTGACAGGTCGATCGGAAACGAAAATCGCGCCTGGGGCAATTTCGTCATTTTTTGCGACCGTGTCGAAATGGGCTAAAATTTGACCGGTTTATCGGAAACAAAAATCGCGCCGGAGGCAATTTCGTCATTTTTCACGACGGTGTCGGAGTGGGCTAAAATTTGACATGTTGATCGGAAATAAAAATCGAGCCTAGAGCAATTTCGTCATTTTTCGCGACGGTGTCGGAATGGGCTAAAATTTGACATGTTCATCGGAAACGAAAACCGCGCAGGGGGCAATTTAGCCATTTTTCGCGACGGCGTCGGAATGGGCTAAAATTTGTCAGGTTGATCGGAAACAAAAATCGCGCCAGGGTCAATTTTGTCATTTTTCGCGACGGTGTTGGAATGGGCTCAAATTTGACTGGTAGATCGGAAACAAAAATCGCACCGGTGGCAATTTCGTCATTTTTCACGACGGTGTCGGAATGGGCTAAAATTTGACAGGTTGATCGGAAACAAATTTCGCGTCGGGGGCAATTTCGTCATATTTCGCGACGGTGTCGGAGTGTGCTAAAATTTGGCAGGTAGATCGGAAACAAAAATCGCGCCTAGAGCAATTTCGTCATTTTTCGCGACGGTGTCGGAATGTGCTAAAATTTGACAGGTTGATCGGAAACGAAAATCGCGCCAGGGGCAATTTAGTCATTTTTCGCGACGGTGTCGGAATGG
>NW_019259489.1:0-1061 GCF_002742605.1 Olea europaea var. sylvestris
GTTTTTAGTTTTAGCCGGATTTTGGAAAAATATTTTAACATCTCATATGTCGCCAACGAAAGCTGAATTTTGGATATGTTATATTATGAGAAGATCCCTACTTTCCCTTAAAGTTTCGTGAAATTTCGACCTAGATTACTATGTAAAAGAGTTTACTTTAAAACTTATTGCGCAAAAAGAGAAGTCAAACAACAACATTTATTTTTAAATTCTTATCTAAAATTTCACGTAACAAAAATGTATTTATGCATGGATGTCACCTGAAGACATTAGGAATTAGTTTCTTTTTTATTGAGTTATGTTGTCATTTATTCTTCTTTTAAAAAAAATATTCTTAAATTAAATTTTTATAATTTCCTCTAAAAGTTTAGCTTTTTTTTTAAGTTTGCGGCTAAAAGTACAATTAATCTTGCGACGTTTCGATTCTTACAGGTCGGGGCGTTACACTTATGTCTTCCCATATTGCCTCCGGTATAAGTAAGGGTTGCAATAACCCTGCTGGTGACAAAGCCAAGTATTTGTTCTACTGGCAAACTGAACATGCCTCCACAAATTTTTGGACGTCTTTTTTCATTCCCATCCAAAAAAGCTCCTTAGAGACTCGTTTATAAGTTTTCAAGACTCTTGAGTGGCCTCCCAAAGCACTGCTGTGAAATTCTTGGAGCAACCTGGGTATTATATCTGATCCTTTAGGTAGAACCAGCCTCTTTTTGTATAGAAGACAACCATCAACTACTGACCAACCTTCAATGGATGAAGGATCTTTAGGTAGAGCTTCCCTAATCCCAGATAACCTCTCATCAGCCCTTATCTGGTTCTGTATCTAAGCCACGTCCAGTACCTTGTTCACAGTCAAAATGGATAGTTCGGCTGTTGTTGGAAGCCTGGATAACGCATTTGCAGCCTTATTCTCTAGGCCCGGCCTATATTGGATCTCAAAATCATACCCCAGCAGCTTAGTAACCCATTTTTGATGTTCAGTACTAACCAATCGTTGCTCCAGCAAAAACTTCAGGCTCTTCTGATCAGTGCGTACTATAAAATGCCTTCCAAGAATATAA
>NW_019259490.1:0-1757 GCF_002742605.1 Olea europaea var. sylvestris
TTTCTATCCCTTCATAACTTTTCATTGGTTACAAGTCACCATTTTATGCAATAATGAAAAAGAAATGTTTCAACATTGATCTCGACTAGAAACGACTCATCAAAATCTTCCTTTTTTACATTACATCCACTCGATTAAAAATGGGATACATTTATTGATTTAAATCATATCTTTAAATTATCCTAACATGTATGACGGATTATTCTGTTTTTACTAAGAGCCTACCACCTGCAAATTCATTATAATTGATTAGTGACAATACTTAATTTAATATTGAAGCCTAATGAACCACCTCAACGAAAAATTTACTAAATAGATGACACATTCTAACGTGCATTTATTTTAATTTTATCTTTGACGCAGCGCGAAACAAGGAATTCAAGCGAAAAATTTAAGAAAACAAAATTTGGAATCCACCAAATGATAAAGGAAATAAAATCACGAATTTTATTATTGAATGATAATGAAAACAACGAAATAACCCCTTTAGAAACGTAATTTAAAACAACTAAAGTTAATGAAAATAAAGTTTAAACAAACTAAAATTAAAAAAAGTCCAAAATAAATTAAATGACAGAAATAGCGC
Source organism: Olea europaea var. sylvestris (assembly GCF_002742605.1). NCBI lineage: Eukaryota > Viridiplantae > Streptophyta > Magnoliopsida > Lamiales > Oleaceae > Olea > Olea europaea. Next base: position 587 of record NW_019259490.1, read on the forward strand.
CAAATCTTTGAAAATCAATTTTCAAGTCCTAAACTAACTCGAATGGTTGAAATTCATTGTACATCATAGCATAGCAGTGAGTAGTTGTCTTGTTGTTCTCCTTCTGGAATGATCTTATGGCCCAATCCAAAATTAGAATGTTTTTCTTCTACTATTACCTTTTCCCATTTTTTATTCAATTTCTCTTCCATCTATTCAACAACATGTTTTATATCAATCTTCAACATTATACAACTTATATTCCAGTTCTATTCCCCCCACAATGTAGATTGCAACAATGAATTATGTACAAGAAACTCGTATTATGTCCATTCTATATTCCAGCCCACATTTCTTTTTCATAGCTTGTTGAGGTCATTTTCACTGACAAAGAGCCCATGGAAGCCATAAGGCACCCTCCTTGGAAGCTCAACAGCAGCCACAATATCAAGATTTGGGGATTTGGCATCCATAACCAAGAATCTTGATTCTCCAGTCTTCTCATTATGCACATAACTCACCACATAACCATCATCTTCATCTGCACTTGGATTGTTAGGCTCTTTCGCCACAAAAAATGGTTCACCACCAAAGCAACCTTCTCCATAAAGCCGACTCGCCACGATGCAGTCACAACGATTGGATTCAGACACCGATACGTCAAGCTTCACCACCCCCGATATTTTTGGCATTGGATCTCCTACTGCTGCATACACATACCTATATATAGACATGAAGAAAAAAGTCCTTAGAACAATAGGTTGTTATTTCTTAAGCCAACTGTTTATATTCATTTTGAATTTTCAAATAATAGTAATATGTCCTTTAATTCAGATACAACAGTTTTTAAAATTATTTTTTATGGATTTTCAAGCTTAGGGGAAGTAGAAGGTTACATGTACAAATATTTGGGGGATAACCAGTAGTCATCAACTTTTAGTGGAATTAAATGTTAGTCGCCAAAGTTCATTTTGTTTCAAGTTGGTCGCTATGTCTTCACTTTGTTTCAATTTGATCATACTATTCTATCACATTTTATTAATCAAAATAACATACATAGGTAGAATGACCTATTGATCATACTATTCTATCACATTTTATTAATCAAAATAACATACATAGGTAGAATGACCTAATTCTAGCAAATATTTATGTTGAGTGACAAACTTATAATAAAATTCAAATGTAGTGA
>NW_019259490.1:8318-10953 GCF_002742605.1 Olea europaea var. sylvestris
CTTCATTTCAAATATAGATAAGGTTTGAAAAACTTCATTTTCTCGAGTTATCAACTTTTCTACATAGATATTAATTCATTTTTTGTTGTATGTGGCTCTCATAATTCATATACGTGAAAATCCAGGTCAGATGTCTTTACAATAAAAGAATAGCCATTTTTAACACAGATCTTACATTTCACATGGCGGAAAATTTAAATAGGGCCATTTATGCTATCTCGACTGTGAAATGGATGTGACAAAAATCTTGTTTTTGTGGTCTGCACTCAACTGGCAATTAATGGCAAAAGGGACATTTAATTTTGGCTATTATCATTATTTATTGGCCTCAATAATTCAATTCAACTGTAAAATATACCAAAAGATCTTGGCTTATCCGTAATATTATCCCAATTTCATATAATTATTTTTACATTTTTCAAACTGATTTATTAGGGACCATTGCATGGTTGGTCTCTAACCTATTATCCTAGGAGTAAGTCTTCGACTTTATGAACAATTACATTTCAATCTTTATTTATAATTGTACAATCAATCTTCAATGATAAAAATACTTAAATCTGTTTTCTTAAATCCTCGCACGGCCGTCATGTGATTCAACTTTACAAATTTGGATATTGCTTCACAAATTGGACTGAGGCCGAATGGAGAACAATATAAAGTTCACCATCTCACTACGCAATAGTAACATGATTGTATGAAGAACAACTGGGTGGTTTTGCATTATTGAGGACTTTTTATTGTAATGAAGAACAACTTGATATGATATGATAAAATAGATAGATCAGAGACAAACTTTTCTATGTTTGCCCACTTATAATTTATAAATAATGACGTTTCAAAACAAAGTTGGCGAATGACATTTCAAAACAAGCAAAACTAGAACTTATTATTTCCTGCGTGGAACATTTCAGCAAACCATCACAATTCATTTTGTGGAGTAATTTTCTCTATCTTGTGTCTCAATAATTCTTCTAGAGTAGGTCTTCGCATTCAATATTGTACAAATTTGTGAATAAGTAGTTAATGTTAAGGGATAAAATTTGACGTCGAATAAAAATGAAAACATAGATCAACTTAAAATGATTTGAATTACTTCTCTTAATAAAATTGATCTTTCAAGATGGATCCCAAGTTTTAATAGTTAAAAGAACATGTACTTCCCCATTTAGATATATATGTATTCCTAATAACAGTCTACCATATAAATTTGTGAATAACAAGTTAAAAGGACATATTCTTCCTTAGTTAGGTATATATATATATATTTCTTAATACTCTAAAATATATCATGCTGTCGGAAATTTGGCTTGACAATTAAAAGATAAGTAGAAATTGAAGTACAATATTTTGAAGCTAGGTTTGATTTAACAAATCTCTTAAACGGATTTTGCCTCTAAATCAATATTAATAGAATAATTTGACATTTGCCTTCTAGGATACTTTCAAAGGTTAGCATAGTACTATACCAACACTAGAATAACACTGAATTCTGAGGAACTCGAAAATTTAAACACTAATTCCTTGAAGGAAAATGAAAATATTTGAAGAAAGAGAAGAATTTAAAAATCAATTATGTTGACCTCACGAATTGGACCTTCCACGCGGTCAACCGAGAGTCACTCCACGTGTTCTTCCCTGTGCTAAAGAGCAAACGGTGAGGAATACATGGCCGCATACACTCCGCTGGTCAAGTCAGTAGATAATGGTGGTGGCGGTGTCAAAATTGTGCAAGAGACATTGGGAGAAGAACATATATTACTTGGTTGTGGAGTGCTTGGATTAGAAAGATTACCTTGTCTCAGGCCAAGCCCTTGGTATTTATAGGCAAAGGGCACCGCTGGATGTAGGACCCATGTATGCATTTGATGGTGTGAGGCGTCTGCTTGTAGGCGTCAATCAATCGCATCCTAGGGATGGGCAATTAATTCTTCTGATATGTGAGTTGACATAAGGCAGAGATGTCACATCAATCAATCTATATCGATAGAGGATCCTGACAGAGATACATCTCTAAAACTGGTAGCGAAGGGACCTCTGCCACATGATGCCCGGGTCTTCTCATACTTCGGTATTAGAGGACACCTGGACGATATTGCTTTGGCAACGCCTTTCGTAACACGTCAACTTGGGGTTTGGGTGAGGCTTATATCACTTCGGTAATGCCTCGGCTTAACATATGACACCTTACTGGAGAGTAGATCTGACGTGCCGAGGTAGTTGGTGAGTGGCGTAACAATGGTGCCCCAAGATCATTCATGAACTTTTTGACCAGTTATGTATGGTTGCCGTTTTAAATGTAGGTTCAATTGTCTTGACACTTTGTAAAGCTTTTGCAACGTCTCGATCGAGGCCCTGAACCACAAGGGACTACGCATCGGGAAGGTTGAAACTTTGTAAAGTTGAGGAGTACATCTTCGATCGAGACGATAACCCACAAGGGATGATACTTAGGAGATGTCTTGAAGCTTCGTAAAGCTTTTGTAACGCTCCGATCGAGGCGCTAACCCATAGGGGATTACGCGTCGGGAGAGTTGAAACTTTGTAAAGTTGGAGAGCACATCTTCGACCGAAGCGCTGACCCACAGGGAACGATGCTTGGGAGATGGTTTGAAGCTTTGTAAAGCTTTTACAA
>NW_019259490.1:15366-42555 GCF_002742605.1 Olea europaea var. sylvestris
TTCATAAAAATTTATATATTCTTGTGTATTCACATTCATCATTGAAATATAGTCGGGTCGTATATGAAAATAAGTTCAACATTACTCGAGAGAGATTGTTGAATAAAATAGGAATATTGATTAGTCAAAATTCAATCGTGTTGTCAAAATGTAAAACTAAGTTTGAAATGGATTATTGCGTGGGAATTCGCAATCCTAGTACGTTTATCATCCATTAGAGCATTTCAGCTTGCATTTAAACACAACTTGCATTTAGTCAGTTAAATCACTTCTTATTGCATACGTAATTTAGTTTAGTTATAATTCACATAACAATAAACACTCTCATTTTTGTTGTTTCGGTTAAGGTTAGAGTAATAAAAATTGAACTAAATAAAACCTTGTGAGATGATATTTGGACTTAAAATCCACGTTATTACTTACTAACGAATCGTACACTTGCAATGATTTTACATCGAAATATATTTTTGTGTACCACGTTATTACTTACTAACGAATCGTACACTTGCAATGATTTTACATCGAAATATATTTTTGTGTACCACGTTATTACTTACTAACGAATCGTACACTTGCAATGATTTTACATCGAAATATATTTTTGTGTACCACGTTATTACTTACTAACGAATCGTACACTTGCAATGATTTTACATCGAAATATATTTTTGTGTACACAAAACTCTGCCACATCATATTGACTTCTTAAAAGGAGCCATTCAGGCTTGGATGTCTCCCGTGGGTACAAGACTCATGTGGCTTCTATGATCCTAATCTAGGCTAACCACAAGGTTACGTCTAAGAAAAGTGCAACATTTTATAAATTAATCCGGTTCTTACTCGTTTTTAACGGGGGATTGTCTCACTCAAAAACACATTCGTATTTTAGAAGCCTTCATGAGTCACTTTGGCGGCTTATTTCGATTCACACACACATCCATTTGGTCAAGGACCGAGGTACACGAACCGCAAGGATGACCGCATACACACACATGGGAGATTAGGAATTTTAAATTCAGACGGGACCCACCTCGACCATGTGAGAGCAGAGTCAGCCATTGTGTCAACTTCTATGTTCATTCGGCTTAATTCTTTGGCCAACTTATTGGGATTTAACAATACCCTAAGTAACAATAATTACACATGGGGACCACACAGAAAGTCCTTCAAAGTTGAACGCTAAAATGGTCGCAAAAACCCGCTTAGTAGTTAATAAAGATAATTTCATAATATCAGAGCGTGTATCTGTATGTATATGTGTGAGTGAGTAAATATATACTTAGATACTTTTCAAGATAATTTTATGAAGTTCTATGTGCAGATATGTTTTGCTTTCACGTACCTATCAATTTGCAGATATATTCTCCTATCATAATTGTATGCAATTATAATAAAGATATTATTGCGAAATTAGTGGTTGAAACTGTAAGATTCACTAGATATTTTATTAAAAGAATAAAAAATGGTGAAGAATATAATCTAGAAAGCTGAACCAAAACCCAGAATTTATCTCAAGATTCATCCTAGTATAGAGAGAAGAAAATAAAATGAAAAAGATATAAAATAAAATAAAAAGCAAAAAATAAAAAATAAAAAGCAAAAAATTTTAATATACATTGAAATAAAACATTATCTCTTACATCAGTGTCAAGAACAATGGAAACCACCAACCTGGCTAGGCCAGTAATCTTCTTGATTGCCTTAAGCACATATTTAACACAAGTAAATTTGACTAATGTGAGTTGATTCTCTATTACGATAAATAGGTAAAACAATAGTTGGCGCTGTATCTACTTTAGTTGCTATAATAGCTATAACAAAAGTTGAGAAAATATCTACTTTTAACTAAGGATCATCATTAGCTGAATTTGGTTTTGGCTAAATTTAGTACGAGTTCATATTTCAACTTGTGATCAATCTATAGATAATGGGTGAAAAAAATGGTATTCAAAACAAGTACATACTCTCATATCATTGTCTACTATTTTGTCAATCTCGATTCAACATTGGGCTATGTTTTTTATATTTATAACTTACATGGCTAGCACATGTCAGGGGAGGTCCTAATTTAATTGACCGGACATCGATAATATAAATTGGATTAGTTCCAATCAATTCCTGTAGTTTGGCCTAGTTCAATGGTCCATCTTGACTCATTTTCTTCCACTCCATATATATGCGTGTCCATTTACACTCAATGTATGTTTATAAAAATCATAGTGCTCTTGTTTCTGGAACAATGATATTTGCAAGTTGCACTATAACGATGTGTTCGTTCCAGTAAGTAATACAGAAGTGGACAGGGAAGTGGTAGAAAGTCTGCTGATAATGTGAAATATTTTAGCTTAATATTGTTAATAGTATGTGATCTTCACTGCCGAGTGGTGTGAGTGGATCCACATTCAGTTCCCCCCAGTTGCTTGAAGGTTGGTGCTCCTTGTATAGGGGCTGTCTTTTCAACATTTCTTGGGCCTTATCGTCGAGCAGTGCCAGAGTTCTGGGAAACACATGGGCCGCACCCGTGGGCTGTTATTTGGGGACAGCCTGTTAACCTGATTTTTCTTGAGATTTACCCCCTGTTTGATTGTCATTATGGCTAAGTCAGTGGTTGAAATTGAAAGAATCGCCAGATGTTTTTTTATTAAAAGAAACAAAAATGGTGCATAAAAATCCAAAAAGAATATAGTGCACATTACAAGGATTTACACTTTAAAAATCAGATTTAAGATTTATATATACAAAAATCAAATAATGATATGATTTTTAAATATTAATATTAATCCTATAAAAATAATTTAATCTACAAGATCACTCCACTCCACCCCATCTCCTCATCAAACCCAAACCCAAACCCAAACCCAAACCATAAATCATTTTTCATTTCTATTCTCTCTATCTCTACTCTTCGTCGTTTCTCTTCTACCGCCTCTGAGAGATTCATCGTCGGTGCATAGCAAACAAAGACACATAGTAGCAACGCCGCCGAAAGCTACAATACCAACATCGCACACAATGGGTGACGACAATGCCGCTGTGTATGGCATTGCTACAGCAGACTGCGTACGATAATGTGCACCTTGTGCATGACACACAGCAGTAGCCGTAAAGTCCCGAAAATTTTTATAGAATAAAATTTATTTGTTCTATATGCTATATTTTTATATTTGAAAGTTGAATAACTAAAGTAAAATAGTATTAATTTTAATTTTATTTGGGGCAAGTAATTAGATTTTGATAGAACAAGATTTAATATATTAATATTGGACTTGTTTTATAGTTCTTATTAAATAATGCATTATGAACTCGAGAAACAAATAACTCTGATAAGTTAGGTCCGAGATATAAAAGTTTAAAGAAGTTATCTAATTGATATTTAATTAAACTTGGCTTACGATTTAAATTTTATGGTAGCCTCCTGTGAGATGATCATAAATGTTGATTTTGATAATGGTATACTTTTTGTGATTGGATAGAGTTTAAGCACCCGTTTAGCCCCCTTTTTTGGTAATAAAAATGGATGGAATAGTGTTTTTTTTTTTAAATAAATGGTTGAAAAAGAAGGAAGTATTTTCAATTTACGTGTAATATTATTTTATGGAAGATTGTATAGTTGAAAATAGGATAGGGAAAATGGAATGTAATAAAATGGAATTTAATGGGGGTCAAACGAGGGCTAAATATAATCTTAATTTGATAAAGTTTAATAGTAATTATAATGCCATTATTTGAAACCAATTATTATCAAAATTCCTTGTATTACACGGTTTTTCAATTCTAGTTGTATACAAATTCAATTGAGAATTTCAACTATAGATAATGCAAAAATTCTCATTATTTCACTTCAAAAAATAAAAGAGAGCCATGGTAGAGAAAGAGAGAGAGAGGAAAAATATAGAAAATAATAGGAGATTTTTTCTATGTGCAAGATTTTATTCGTTTCATCCTTTCAATATCGAAATAAGATATTTTTGTACAAGTGATTTGTTTTCATATACTTTTCTATTCAGTTATTTATGCATAAATTTCCAATGGACCATCAGGTGCTATCGAACGAAATGTGAACTCTATTGAATTTTTAATGACGAAATGTGAAATCTTTCTAAAATTCAAAATACTACTGATGGGTTTGTCGTTTAGTCACCGATATACTCCATAAAGAAATGTGGCATGAAGTACTTATTTTATTATTATATAATTGTCTATGAAAACTGCACGTATCATTCTAGTATTTTTAAATACTTACTTTTATAATAGTTTTTTAAGTTAGTTCAGATCGATGGGAACTGTGGAGAGATAGTGAAGCAGACCGTCAAGAGTATTCGAAAAACAAAAAGCATTAAATTTTCCATCTTTCAATTGATTAGTTAGTTTTCATTTACGTTCAAGGATATGTTTATTTAATAATTAGTTGACTACGTTTATTTTTAAAGATATGACTTCAATGATTAATTTAAATTTATGAATGTTATAGTTATTTTTCATCAAAGAATTTTAGTTTATCGTTACGCCTTTAATACCCAAAAAAAAATAATTAATTTTTGGTGGGTTTATAAAAATTTTAGGTGTTAAAGTACATGATTAGTGCACATGTCAACCTTTTTGTCGATTTTTTTATTAGATTCAAATAAATAAGTATTACTAGGAATTTATCAATAATATATATATAAAAGAAATCTCTAGTTCTTACTTATTGTTTGAGTATTCTTGATTTGTGTATTCAAAAGACTGAAAGGCTTTATAAAAAAGATCTAAGCTGTTTAAGAAAAGTATATATATATATATATATATATATATGTATGTATGTATGTATGTTTTCTTGATTTGCATATTCAAAAGATTGAAAGGCTTTATCAAAAAGACCTAAACTGTTTAAGAAAAGTTTGGAATTTAAACAGTCCACTTGTGACTCCCCTCTTCATCTGGAAGCCTTTTGAACGGGTATTATTCAAATCAACAAGACGAATAAAATATAATTTAATTATTCTAGAATGGAAATGGAAGCACAAAGTAATGGACTTTGTGGTAGGTCTCCCTAGATCAGCAAGAGGTCACAATGCTATTTGGGTAGTGGTTGATCGTTTGATGAAATCAGCCCATTTTTTGCCAATCAAAGTAAATTTCAATATGAAGTAACTCACACAAAGGCAAATTGAATGGAGTTCCAGTCACCGTTCTTTCATATAGAGACCCAAGGTTCACATCAAAGTTTTGGAGAAGGTTGCAGGCAACTGTGGGAATGAAACTAAAGTTAAGTATTACTCATCATCTACAGACAGATGGACAATTAGAAAGAATCATTCAAACTCTTGAAGATATGTTGTAGGGATATGTATTGGATCTTAGCGGTAGATAGGATACACATCTACCATTGTTGGAATTTGCTTATAACAATAGCTTTTAAACCACTATAGGCATGGCCTCCTATAAAACTCTTTATGATAAGAAATGCAGATCTTCTATCCATTAGGACAATTTAAGAGAGAACAAAATTTTGAGTCCTGAAATCATTGAACGAATAGTTGAATCGGTTGATAAGATTAAAATAAAAAGAAAGACAACACGACCGAGAAAAGTTATGCTAGTTGTAGAAAAAAAGATTTGAAATTTCAAGTGGGTGACAAAACTTTTCTAGAGGTAGCACCAATGAAGGGTGTATTGAGATTTCGTAAGAAATGAAAGTTGAGACCATAGTTCAACTCAATGGACCTTTCGAAATTTTTGAAAGTATTGGTAGTGTGACTTACCAACTTGTTTTACCACTTGAATTCCCAATAGTGCATAATGTGTTCTATGTTTCGATGCTCGAAAAATATGTTCATAATCCAAATCATATGGTAAGTTACCAAAATTTGGAGGTACAAAAAGACCTGTCATATGAAGAAATCCCAATAATTGTTTTGGACAGAAAAGTACACCAATTAAGACATAGAGTTTCCCTTGGTCAAAGTTCAATGACGAAATCATAGACTTGACGAGTTAACTTGGGAGAAGTAAGATGAACTTAAAATCAAGTATCTAGAACTCTTCGGTTAGCTGAGGTAAATTTTCGAAGACGAAAATATTTCAGGGGTGACATTGTAAATATGATATATTCTTATATTCTGAAAGTTGAAGGGCTCAAGTGAAATAGTATTAATTTTAATTTTATTTGGGGCAAGTAATTAGATTTTGATAGAGTGAGATTTAGTATATCAATATTGGATTCGTTTTTATAGGTCGTATTAAACAACTTATTATGAACATGATAAAAAATTAATACAAATAAATTAGGTCCAAGATATGAAAGTTTATACTAGTTATCTTTAATTGGTAGTTAATTAAACTTGGCTTATAATTTAGATTTTATGGTGTCCACCCATGAGATGATAAATGTTGATTTTGATAATGGTAATCTTTTTGTGATTTAAAAGATTTTAATTGTAATCTTAATTTGATAAAGTTTAATAGTAATTATAATTCTATTATTTGAAATCAATTATTATCAATATTCCTTGTATTACATAGTTTTTCAATTCTAGTTGTATACAAACTCAATTCAGAATTTCAACTATAAATACTACAAGACTTCTCATTACTTCACCATAACAACAACAACAATAGCAGCAACAACAACAAAAAAGCGGGAGAGAACTATGGTAGAGAGAGAAGAAAAAGTATAGAAAAATAATAGGCAACTTTTTCTACCGCAAGGTTTTATTCGTTTCAATCTTTCAATATCGAGGTAAGACAAGTGGTTTGTTTCTATATACATTTATATTCAGTAATGTATAGGTGAATTGACAGTGGACCTTTGGGTTCAACCTAGCGAAATGTGAATTCTATTAGGTTTTTTATAATGAAATGTGAAATTCTTCGAAAATTCAAAATACTACTGATAAGTCTATCGCTTGGTCACCGACATACTCGATAAAGAAATGTGGTGTGAAGTGTTTATTTTATTATTATATAATTATCTATGGGAACTGTATGTATCTTACTGGATATTTTTAAATACCAACTCTTACAATAATTTTTAAGATTACTTTGAATTGATGAAAACTGTTGCGGGATGGTGATGCGAACTACCAAGAGGATTAGAAAAACGAAAAACAATGATTTTTTTGTCTTTCAATTGTTTAATTAGTTTTCATTTACGTTCAATGACATGTCTATTTAATAGTTAGTTGACTATGTTTATTTTTAAAGATACAATTTCCATGATTTAATCTAAATTTATAAATGTTCCAGTTATTTTTTATTAAAGAATTTATTTTGTCGTTCCGCCTTTAATACATAGAAATATAAATTTCTGGTAACACTCCAGGGTTTATGAAAATTTTAGATATTACAATTGCGCTGTCGGAAGCCACGGCATCGCGCATAGCGAGCTTGACGGTGTCACTTTGTGAGGCGTTGCTACAGCATCTGTGTGCACCGCCTTGCGCTTAGCTTCGCTCAAAGCTGTCATTATCTATTCTTCCAATTCTATTTTGTTATGTTTCATGGTGGTTTTAATCGTTGATGCTCTCACGGTAGCTATGGTTGTGTGGTGATTTGGGATGGGTTTTGTGGATGGTGTTTTCATTTGGTAGTGGTGGTGTTGGTGGAGGTGGAAATGAGTGTTTGTGACCAATATTTAGTTGATTGTGACCATTAAATCTTTTAATATGTTACCATTAAATAAATTGATCAATTATTTGATTGATTGTGAGCAATAATTTGGTTAATTTGAGATAAAGAAATAATATGTAACCTAAAAAATGTGATTGTAACTTACAATTTATTAAATTGTGATCGAGAAATTATTTGTGACCAATTTATTTGATAATTTATACCATTAAACAAGTTGTAACTTATAAAATTTGAGATTTTTTGATAGATAAATAAATTTTTACCTATAAATTTTTTTATTTGTAACCGTGAAATAATTCATGACTAATTAATTCATTAATTGTGACCTTAATCTATTTAATTAGTAAAATATCTTTTTAATTAATTATTTCATAGATTAAATTTAATTAATATCTAATTTTGGAAATTTTAAACATTTTTTCTTAATTTTGAAATGGATCATACTTATTCTCTTACATGTGAAATTTTCCCAAGAATATATATTCTAGAAAGCAGAACCAAAACCAGTAATCTGTCTCAAGATTCATTCTAGTATATAAAAATAAAAATAAAAATAAAAAATAGAGAGAGAGAGAGAAAGCAAAAAATTTGAATATACATTGAAATAAACATTATCTCTTACATCACTATCAAGAATAATGGAAACCACCAACCTAGCGAGGAAAGTAATCTACTTGATGACCTTAAGCACATATTTAACACAAGTAAATTTGACTAATGTGAGTTGATTTTCTGTTACGATAAATAGATAAAATAGTTGGTGCTGTATCTACTTTAGTGGCTACAATAGCAATAACAAAAGTTGCGAAAATATACACTTTTAATTAAGGATCATCATTAGCTGAATCTAGTACAAGTTCATATTTTGTCTTGTAATCAATCTATAGTTAACGGACGAAGATAAATAGGTATTTAAAACAAGTACATACTCTCGTATCATTGCCAACTCGTTGGTCAATCTCAATCCAATATTGAGCTATTTTTTTATATTTATAAATTACATGGCTAGCAAGTGTCAGAGGAGGTCCTACTTTAATTGATCGAACATCGATAATATAAATTGGATTGGTTCTAATCAATTCTTGTACTTTGGCCCGGTTCAATGGTCCATCTTGGCTCATTCTCTCCCCTCTATATATAAGCGAGTCCATTTACAATAAATGTATGCTAAAAATATTCTAGTACTCTTGTTTTTGGGATAGTGATATTTGCACCATAATGGTATGTTCCAGCGTGAATGTACTACATAAGTGGACAGGGAACTGGTAGAAATTCTGTTGATCACTTTTCTTTTCGGATTTTGAGGTCAACTAATTGATGATGAAAAATGTTTTGGTTTAATATTGTTAATGGTATCAGATTTTCGCCGAGTGGTGAGTGGATATCCACATTCAGTTCCCCCCAGTTGCTTCAAGGTTGGTGCTCCTTGTACAGAGGCTGTCTTTTCAACATTTGTTGGGCCTTATCGTCGAGAAGTGGCAGAGTTCAAGGAAACTCATGGGCCGCACCTGTGGGCTGTTATTTCGGAGCAGCCCGTTAACCTGATTTTTCTTGAAATTTACCCCTGTTTGATTGTCATTATTGAGTAAAAATAATATTTTGAATAGTGATTTTTAGATAAATTGTGATTAAATAGTGAAAAAAAATTGGATTTGCATGCAAATGTGTAATTAAAAAAAGTATGAAAAATAAATTGTTTTATTTTAAAAGGAGTCGAACAGGTCTCACTTTTGTTGCACTCGTGGCCACAAATGATTATCCATCTCAAGTTGCCATTAAAAGGGGTAAACAACGAAAATAAATGAAAAACGATAACCTATGGATGTGATAAAACTGAATAACATGGCGTTCCTTAAAATGTAGTACGTTCAAGGAAAATCATGAAATAAATAAATAAATAAATAAATATATAATCGTTGCTCAAAATTTTATCCAAACAGAGCGAGATATTTGAGCGTCGAATTTTGGGATTTATGAGCTAGAGTAATAAGATTATATTGTGCATGGAGTGACAAATTGTTGTTAAATGGATTAATTTTAGGAGTGAAGCACTTAACTTCTATATTACAATCTTAATAGAAATAAAAACGATGAATTATACTATTTAAATATTTTAAATAAAAGGTGTATGTGGTGTAATTTCATCTCTTAAAATACATTAATTGAAGAAATAAAATAAATTACAAAAAAATGTTATCGAATAATTTATGGGGCAACTTACACAAAAACCCTTAAAATTAGGGTTTTTTGAAATATCATATGAAAAGTTTTTTAGAATTAAAAAATAATGTGTAAAACTATGTGTATTTTTTTTTATTAAAAAGTGACACAATATCACTTTTTCATAAAAATTATGTCATTTTTTAATAAAAATATTAAAAAGTCACACAATGCCACTTTTAAAAACTAATTGTCACTTTTTCTTATAAAATAAAATACAATGTCACTTTATTAAAACATGATGTTTGTCACTAAAAATGTGATATGAATCAATTAGGTGATTAAAAATGTGATATATACTATAAAAAGTGACAAATTCAAAAAAGTGACACAAGTATTAAACGAGAGAGAGAGAGAGAGAGTAACTAACACTCAAAAAGTGACAAATTCGAAAAAATAAATAAATAAATAATAAGTGACAAACTCAGAAATGAGAAAAAAAAATAAAAAAGTGACAGAAAATTCCAAAAAAATAAAAAAGTGACACTTACTCAAAAAGTGACGTAATTCAAAAAAAAAAAAAGTTACGAAAATTCAAATTAAAAAAAAAAAAAAAAAGAAAAAGTTATAGAAATAATATGATGGTGATTTGCTCCTTGAATAATTAATATCAATTTTACTCTCCAAAGAATTTTTGTAAAAAATTTAGAAATAGCGACAGTTTTCGGTCTATTTGTTTAATTTAAGATAGCAGCAAAATTATTCAATTTTATACATCGATGGCATTCATGAAGGCAAACCAATCAAATTAAACCCTCGAAATTCATAGTTCACAATGCAACATTTTATAGACCCCGCGATTTTTCTTACAATTACGTAGAATTTGGAATAAGAATTTTTAAATATAAAAAAACATAAACGTAAAACATAACCCCACCTAATATGCAATACCCGCGTACACAAAATCCTCGCACGCTCATATTTGGTCATATATACTTGGACGTTTTTCGAGGGCGTTCAACAGGTTCTTCCTCCTGTTTCTCTTCACCTTCGCCTACAATATCATCTGGATCATCTTCATTGTCATTGTTCACTTCTTCCAACTCTATACCTTCTTATCAATTGCCACAAAAAGGAGCAAAATTAATCACCAATGGACCACGAAAACGTTAAAAATGATAATATGCAAACATAAGAAAGAAATAAAAGCTTCTTACATCGAGTTCAGGATCAATTGGCTCATCTTCGTATCTACAAAAATTCAAAAATTCTAGATATTGAAAATGAAAATCCTAGCTAAATCCTGATCCCAATAAATAAGCTTTGAGAACAATAATAAAATTAAATTAAAAATTGGTGAATTGCACAGATTCTCCATCCATGTCATAGTCCTCATTAGCCATTTCGTCTATGTGGGTTCACGATTTATTTGTGGGAAAGGATCTGGGTAATTATCGCCACGACGTTTCGATTAAATGAAACACGAAGAGTCACTAGGTGGCGCCACCTCCTTATCTCCGGCGTCCTCGATGGGTTTGCCATCTTCTCTACTTACATCTAAGGTGGGTTTTGAGCGTATTTATTATATGAGTAAAAATTTTAATTAGTTTTAGGGTATTATTCTAATTTGTTAGTTTTGGCGGGTAATGGGGGCAAATTGTCCCTAATTTATGTGCCAAAATCAATCGGTCTGTAGGTAGAGTGACCCAGTCCATTAAAATAGGGCTCAGTGTTCCTCTGAGGCTCAAAATTTACATTTTCTTCTTGAGAAATTTATACCAGACCCTGTTATTTAACTTTACATTTCCAAAATCAAGTCTTGAAGTAATTCTTTCAAAATTAGGTTTCACACCAAACCACCCTACATAACACCACCCTAAACCACACGACCCAAATTTGCTTATTTTTTGATGAGCCCACGAGCCGCCCACAAGCTGACGAGCCAAGCAAGCTCAGCTCGTGGGATCGAGCCCCCTGCTCGGCTCGAGCTCGTCATTTGACGAGTCTGAGCTGAGTCTACGAGCCGCTCAACCCGTTGGACATCCCTACATCGTGGTGCTTTTGCTTCTCTATCGAGTCACCGTCACCAATTGACTAAACGTAGCAACAAATATTGTAGTTCGATGATTGTGGATTGAGCTAAAGGTGGTAGGTTGGAGGTTGAGGTAATGGTTGTGGTTGTGGTTGTGGTTGTGGATCAGATGTGCAGGTGGTGGTGGCATGTTGGAGGTGGAGATGATGGTGAATTCAATGGAAGAAACATGCAAAAGAGATCTTTGACACTATCATACTGAATAATCCTAGCCCCAATAGCAGTGGATCCCACATGGGGTGGCCAAGGACGAGGGGAGGTGGATATGATTGATAGATGTCAAAAAAGTGAGAGCTAGATGAAGGGGTTGATTGGCTGCAGATGCTTCATGCCACGGTGAACAAGGTTTGATTTGAATGGTTTGGGACAAAGTTTCAAACCAAACCACTTAAAACAGTTCAGAATTTCTCCAAACCAAATCAATCTAAACCACTTTTTTCGATTTGATTCGATTTAAAATCACGGTTTAGCAAATAAAAAATAATGTATATCAAATAAGTTACATCATAAATATTAGTCTAAAATTTCACGTTAATATAAATTGTACCATTGAAAATATTACAAATCCAAATTCTATAATTCTAATCAATGCAATGCAACAACATGATGCAAACATTTTAACATCTTAGTGGTACTAATTAATGCAACATCTGCAATTGTAACACATGATTCATACTCTCCATACAGATAAGAATATAATATATTAATTCATTTATTATATTAATTGATATAAAATAACTAATAAAAGAAAATGAATAGAAAAATTAAATAAGGTCATGTTCAGTAAAATATCACAAGCGTACAAGATCGTTGACAAGTAATAAATTTAGTAAGTTAGTAGTTATCACACCACGGGGAATAACTTCAATTCAAGTTTACTAGTTATATACAAAAGTCAAATTATGTAAAACAAAGAGAGATTTTTTTTTTTTTTTTTTTGGCTAAATTAATCTAACAAAGTAATAAAAGTTTAGGTTTTTATCAAATTATAGATGATTGTATTGGATCTAAAATCGGCCTATTACTTTATGTTTCAATTCTTGATTCGTAATCTAGTTCCATGCATTTTTTACAATCGATAAAGTTATAATATATAATTTTTTCCAATATAAAATAAATTTATTTTAACCACGATCCGAATCTATTCCTTGCCCAAATTCGAATAATTAAAATGCATTAAAGTGATAAATGTCATTTCTGACATTACTGCACATATGTTAATTTAACGCGTTTTAAATTTATTGTGAGTCTCCTAACACTACAATGAGCAACTAATTATTTAATTGGTGGCCAATCAATTAAATAATGCAATGAGTATGCAAAATTAATCAAAAAATAGAAGATTAAACTAAACTACTAGTCCTGAATTAGAAATAAAGAATAAATAAGGTTCATCTTTATCCAATACAAAAACAGATCTAGCCTAACATGTTAATATATAAAATTCAAGAAGAGTAACGAAAAAACATCACCCGGATCATGAAAGAATATAAAAAATGTTGATCTGCAAGTCCAAAGTTGAATTCTTCAATTTTTTGATGTAATTGACATTTAACTCTTGCTAGGGCTTGATCTTTTCTCTCAAAATATAGTAATTGGTCCCTTATTTTTTATGTATTTGATGATACCATTGTGTATGAAGAGGCAAATTTTTATTTTTTATTTTTTATGTGTAGCCCTTGTTTTCTATTTATAAAAGTCGAAAAATAAGTCAAAATTGCTTCCAATTTGGGTTCCGAGAGAGTTTGAATCACAAAAAGAACCTGTTATTTTGTATGTAAAAAAGCCCACGCACACACACAGGGATAACCATCACACGTGCACCATTGAACCATGTGGCTCTCGAGTCATGAGATTAGTGTCTCATGCGCGTGCCGTTTTGCGCACTTTTATCCCTTAGCAGATTTTGATATTTTGGTCATAACTCTCTCTCCCGTTATCCAATTGAGATAATTCAAAGTGCATTGAAAAGTTAAGTCAAATAGATACAATTCTTCTAGAAATATAATTTTTCCAATTCGAATGTTTTCTATCTGAAAAAGGGCATCAAGTTAAGGCAAAAAATTTGGAGTATAACTTCTTCGGTTGGAAATTGATTTGTGAAAATACTTCAACTATATTTCACTCTTTGACCTCCAATTGCATAAAATTAATCATATGTGATCTTATATCATCACTTTATTGTCCGAATTGACTATTGAATGTTTACACTTTGGTCCCCCAAACTTTGAATTTCTTTCATTTTTGCTCTTTTTCGTTCCTTTCTTTCAATTCCACCAATTTAAATTGAGTTCATTCTAACAAGCATAAAAAATCCACAAACTTGGAAATTTGTTTGTTGTCAAACAAAACTATATCCTAACTTAGTCAAAAAATTTAAAAACACATGATTAAATAATTTGCTTTTGGTCTCAAGATTGGAATTCTTGTATTAAAGCTATGAACTGCTTCAAAATCACATTGCTAAGATTAATTTCTACTCGTTCAATGCAAAATCAATACATGTGTGTGAAAAATTCATATCAAGCATCATAAATTCATAAAGTCAATCAAGTCCAAGACCCTCACTGGTTCAATATATCATTTCTTCTCTCGTAAAATTCGCATCCCGGCCTTATTTTTTTAACTCTTTTCCCAAGGTATGATTTAAGATTGAATTTGTATACTAATCCTCCCCATCTCTAGCTTGGTTCGATCTTACTAATTGCAACTCAACACATCAATGAATGAGGATTCTGCTTATTTTTTATTGCTTCAACCCCCAAGAATCAATTGATCTAATAACCCCGTGTCAAAGGTCTAATTCTCTAAAATAAGTGTTTGGGGCCTAATCAAAGCATGTAACAATCATTTTTTTTTTTTTTAGATATTTTTCTTTTTCTAACATCTTATGTGCGGACTTCACTTCATTAAGCTTTTTATATGACTCATGTAGCGAGCTTTTGGTTGATGACTTTTAAATCAAATGACTCTAGGACTCCAGGTTTCAAATACCATGGAGGCTTAATCACTCGAGTCACAAAGGCTACAAAGAGAGTTTCACAATGAGACATATTTTTTTTTTCATTTTTATGCAATGATTAGTGTAATACCCCTTATTCAACAAAGATTCTCAAAAAATCGATCCCTAATATAAGATTTTCCTAATTTTCATCGTATTGACCTTAGCAATCCATACAAAATTTAACACACATGCAATTTACATTTTTTTCAATGTCTCCCTACAACAATTCAATCACTCCCAAAACTATTCTAAACTTGGTCTAGAGATTGATAATTTCGTGGTTGTTTGGATTTAGTATCTAAGGTCCACTATATTTTTTAACATATCCAAACTTTGAATCAAATTATTCCTTCATGATGCAAAATATAAATTTTGTGCTCAAAAAATATCAAGTTTTACATAAATAAGCATAAACCAACCCTAACATGCAATTTTTTCACAATTTATAACTTAACATATGGTTCCAAATATATTCATAATAGTAGGCAAATTTATCTAACCCACACAAACATACAAGCAAAAAATAATAAATATATTTTTTCATTTTTCAATTTGTTTGCACTCGAACTAACACACGAACCAATAAAAACTCAATGTTTTCCACCTTCCCCCAAACTTATAACAGGCATTGCCCTCAATGTCTAAATATAACAAGTAATATATAAAAATTAAAGGCAAAGAAGTGAACTAAGTACTCCTTTGGTATAAATTTGTAGGTGGTGGATGGACTGGCATGAAAGTACTGGATCACTTGCTATGCATCTTCTCTTGTCCAATGTGTTCATGTGTCATGTTCCTTCAATATAATTAGAAAATTAATGATAATGCAAAACACGTTATAATAAGTTCAGACACACCCTAAATGGAAATATGAGGATGAAGATATCCTATACTATTAGAAGCAATAAAAATTACTAATCCTACATCTAAAAGGCAAAATAAATTAAAGAGAAGAAAATTGGGTTGCCTCCCAACAACGTTTATTTATAGTTATTACCTTAATTTTGATGTTCTGTATTATGGAATTCTAAAAAAAGCCTTTGATGATTTGCTTAGTTTGCCTCTTTTAACTTTGATCCACTTTTCGTTGATTCTCCAAATCTTGACCTTGCTTTCTTTAATGCTATATGACTTACCTATTCCATCCGATTTGAAATCAACTACGTAGATTTCTTCCTTTTCGTTGGACAATTGATGACGTCAAACGAATGTGTGTTGATTTCATCATCATTAATTTCCACTTCATTGCTTGGTTATTTTGTAATTAATTTGTCATCTTTTTTATGCTCTTCTTCAATAAATGATATCTCACCCCTAGTTGAATAGTTAGTTCACAGTCTAAATTCACCGACAATGGTAATTTTCTCCTTTCAACATTTTCAAGTGGATTATATCGCCACCTTTTAAATTCGCCCTAGAATATGAAATTTCCTATACGTATTTTACTTTCATCCAACATAGCAAGTTCATTATAATATTTTGCAAGTGTCTCCTCGTTCAATAGGGGAGAACCAATGCTCTTAAGAATGATGTCATCGTCTGGATATATAGATACATATTCGCCCTCGGGCATGTAGCATTCATCAAATTTGTCAATTGCTTATTTTCGACATATTAAATATTGTTTAAATCGCAAAAGCTTGGACATAAAGGGATTAATGCATGTATACATGCATTGCCAAGTATAATGCATTCCATTACAAGGCTCTCAAATTATGTCTTTTACAAGCATAAACTCGTCATTCATTTCGAGATTACCTATTGCAAATTTTTTTACTCATTTTCCACCATTAGAATCCTACATATATTGTTGAATAGTACCTAAAAGCATATTAATCACAAGAGAGCTTAGGGTGAATAACCAAAATTATTTTTAAAAAAAATTCGAATCCTATATAAAATAATAAACTCAAATTAAATACTTTATTCTTAACAATGGAACCAAAAACTTGTTCGATAAAATTTCACAACTATATGAGATTGTTGACAAGTAATAAATTTAGTGAGTTAAGAGTTATCGTCCTACAAGGAAAAACTTCAATCCAAATTTACTAATTATGTATGGAATTTGAATTATGTAAAATAAAGGATAAATTGGTTTTATTTTTACTAAATTAATCTAACAACACAATTAAAGTTTTTTTTTTCTATCGAATTATGGAATATTGTATTGGATTTAGAATCCCCCTATTACTATCTATTTTAATTCTTAATTCGTAATCTAGCTTCGTTCATACAATATTGACAATCAATAAAGCTATGATATATAATTTTCTTTTTAAATATAAATTAAATATATCCTAACCACATCTAAATTTATTTCTAGCCCGAATTCGAATGATTAGAATGCATTGAAGTTTAGATTATCTATATGATTATATAAATCATAAATGTCATTCTTAACATCCATTGCATATATGTTAGTTTTGCCACGTTCTAAACGTCTTGTAAGCCTCTTAGCACTACAACAAGCAACTAATTATCTAATTAGTGGTCAATCAATTAAATAATGCAATGGGTATACAAAATTAATCAAGAAACATAAGAATTAAACTAAACTAGTAGTCTTGAATTAGAAATAAATAACAAATAGGGTTCATCTTCATCGAATACAAAAGCGGATCTAGTTTAACATATTAATATATAAATTAAAAGAAAAATAATGAAAAAATATTACCCGAATCATAAAATAATACTAAAAATGTTGATCTTCAAATCCAAAGTTGAATTTTTCAATTTCTTGATGTAATTAGCCTTCAATTCTTCCTAGAGCTTAATCTTCTCTCTCAAAATATAATAATTAAGCTCTTGTTTTGGATGAATTTGATGATATTATTGTGTATGAAGAGGCAAGAGATGATTTTTTTTATGTGCAGCCCTGTTTTCTATTTATAAGAGCCGAAAAAAGGTCAAAATCGCTTCCAATTAGGTTTCAAAAGAGTCTGAATTGCAAAGGAAACTACTAATATGTCTGCAAAAAAAAAAAGCCTACACACACGGGAATAACCACTGCACATGCTCCATTGAACAATGTGGCTCTCGGGTCATGAGATTTATGTCTCGCGTGCGTTTTGCGCACTTTTAACCCTGAATAGCTTTTGGTATTTTGGTCATAACTTTCTCTACCAATGTTCGATTGAGGTGATTCAAAACATGATGGGAAGCTAACTAAAATGGTACAATTCTTCTAGAAGTACAATGTTTCCAATTCAAATATTTGTTATCTGAAAAATGGGTCTCAAGTTGAGGCTACAAATTTGGGACATAAATTCTTCCATTGAAAATTAATTTGTGAAAATATTTCAACTATATTTCACTTCTTGAACCTCCAATTGTATCCAATTGATCATATGTGATCTTCAATCATCATTTTATGGTCCAAAACAACTATTGAATTTCTTTCGTTTTGCCTATTTTTCGTTCTTTTCTTTCAATTTCACCAATATGTATTGATTTCAATCTAACAAACACAATCGGCATATAACTAAGCTATAACTTATTCAAATCACTAACAAATACTCTAATTTACTGACCTAGATAAGTGTATTTACGCTTGTCAGGTAATACATTCTATAACTTTTTTATGAATCATCTAATGCTTCTACATCATCCAAATTGAAGAATCGCTATAGTTCCCTTGTTAGTAAACTATCCAACCAATTTTTAGGGCAAATTACTGCATTAACTATAATTGTATTCAACAAACTCTTAAAGGATTAAAAAATTCAATTGCTAATAAGGAACGTAGAAGTAGAAACAATTGTTGATATTTGAATAGCTAACACATATTTAGCAATTTGAGTATTCATCTTGTATTTATTAGTATTCAATTTTCATCAAAATAATATGTCGAAAGGCTCATTAGTTAGATCCTCAAAATGACCATTTAAGTAATCTATCAAATCATTTTAACAATTAACAATGAAATCTAAAAACTAAGATAACATGTAAATAATTAATTGAGTGACATAACTGAAAAATTAAGGCGCAAATAAACAAAAATGTTATTCTATAAAAATTTAAGGGAGCCCGACATATATCAGAACAAAACAACACAATTACTAATAAAATATAGCAAACGATCGCCAAAAGCTAAGAAAATTTGGATAAATTGGCCCGAAAATTCAGTCGGAATTCTAGAAAATTATTAGTAGAAAGAAAAGAAACGTGTAAGTTTAAATTAAAATTTTGATTTAATTGTCTACTCAATTGTAATGAGTAGTTGATGAATATGGTTCAGCAGCAGTTTTTTAATACTTTACCCAATTTGAGGATTTTGTGTTCACAATTGTTATGACTGATGTGTATTTCAATATGATTTATGAGATGGATAATTGACTATTTACGTATTTATTTTACTTGGTTATGTCTAACATGGATGTATATTTTCAATTGGAATGTGGTTAGTTTTAATTGACTTGATAAAATTTTAAAAGTAATTTATTTTTAATTTTTGTGAAAGTTTTGATGGTTTGAATCGGTTTACAAATATTGAAACTTAAATCAAACCAATTCGAAGCGATTTGGTCCAGTTCAAAATCAAAATATTGATAGATCCATGTGTGCTCAAACTAACGATTTAAAAAAAAAAATCGATTCGATTTTGCAGTTTAACAATTTTGTTGTTCAACCCCACTTGGTAATGGCGGTGGTGGTGGTTGTGGGGGGGGGGGGGGGTGGGGGCGGGGGGGGGGGGGGGTTGGAGGTGGTGATGGTGGTTGTGGTTGTGGACTTAAGGTGAAGGAGGTGATGGCGGTGGAGTGTAAATTTGATGTGGCAATGGCAATTGGGTGGTGTCAACAATGTTGAAGTGGGATTGGGTGAATCGAAGAGTTTTTGTGACCAACTAATTGAATAATTTATGATTAATATATAATTTCTGACCTAATAAAATTTGTTATTTGTCATTAAAATACATGATTATGATTCACAAATTGTATTATTGTTAATGTGACTTGTGTGATTTGTTACTAATATGTGATCGTGACCAAAAACTTTTTGATATTTTGACCTTGAGCTGATTAATTAAATTATATGTCACGAAATTTTATCAAGGGCCACAAAATGTAATCACCTGATTTTGAAAAAATTCTACAAGTTTATTATTTTTGAAAACGTATTTTGAAACCTTTATTTGAATTTTCCCTTTCTTCTTTCTGTCATTCTTGTTTTCTATTTAAATTTATTTATTTAAACACGCTCATTCTTTGAAAAAATGAATTGTTCGATAATGTTTTAATATGATTTCAACCACACATTTTTTAATAAAATAATATTACACGCAAGTTCAAAACTTTCCCTTATTTTTTAATGATATATTTTCCATCAATACAATATTCGAAAATTCATTCTATCCCCAAGATGGGGCTCAAACAAGAGCTTTGTAGGTCTTTTTCCCGTGTTACTGCCTCCACTTCTTGTTATTGTTTTCTTTTCGTTATTATAACGAAACAATCTCGGGTCAGACCAATAAAGTAATTAAAATAAATTATTTATCAGCTCAATTGATTGTTTTTATCAATTGTCCAATGCATGAATAGAATTGAGCTACATGTACAGTCCAATGTATAGCCCCCTCATATGTGGGGGCGAGAGGTCCGCGCTCAATAAAAAAATTGCGGACCCCCCCCACATGTGAGGGGGCTGTCATCCGAGCTGTGAGCTCGGATGTACGAGCATCAATTCCCGTATAAATATGCATTCTAAATTTATTGGACAACTTGACGGTTACTATTGATTGACATCAAGTCAAGATAAATAGCATTACTCAAATCGTGAGGACAAATCCATATAAACGTGTAAGGTAATTTATAATCAATGTTGTTCATCACTACTAAGTGATCATGAACTAAATCCGCTGAGAGTATCATAAACTACCTATAAATTCCGCGGCGAAACCAATCATTTCGAGTTTGATGTGATTTTTTTTTCCGCACTTTCTTC
The DNA here is from genome assembly GCF_002742605.1 of Olea europaea var. sylvestris. Classification (NCBI taxonomy): domain Eukaryota; kingdom Viridiplantae; phylum Streptophyta; class Magnoliopsida; order Lamiales; family Oleaceae; genus Olea; species Olea europaea. The sequence goes on from NW_019259490.1 coordinate 36,177, forward strand.
ATTTAAGGGCTAAGAAATTCTTTCTTGGACACATGCAGAGATTAATGTGTTGAGAATTATAAACCCTAATTATATTTCATCGAGAGCAATCAATTCTAAGAAATAAAAATAGATACTCAAGATTAGGCAAAATTTATAAAGATTCGCATCAATGAGAAAATAAATATTCCCCTGTCGTTGCAATAATTCACTATGATAAATAATGTTTACAAGAGAAAATTGCACTCTATGTTATCTAGCCTTTCTTCCTCCTCCTTCTTTATTATTATTATTTTTTTTTTTGGATAATAATAAAGCCTAAAAATAACTACCTATTTATAAGATAAGTTAGGATCGATAATAATTCAACTCCAAAATTTGACATAATGGTGGGATGAATTAGTGAGGGTGGGTAGGCGGGTTAGTGGCCTATCCCTTCAAAAGCTTATCTACTTTACATCCACATTTGGTATTACTTTTACGTACCCAAACTTATCAATCTGAAGCCACAAAAGTATAGTTGCTAAATGAATGGTATAAATATTGAAAAACAAGCAGGCCATTAATCAATTTGATTAAGCTCCATTTGAGCCTCATTTTTAACAAATAATGAATTTTGTAATAGTGACTTTTTTAAAATTGTATAGTTTAAAAGTAGGAAAAAGTTTAAAATTTACGTGTATATTATTTTGTTGAAAGAATGTATGATTGAAAATGAGTTTGAGAAAAAATGTATTTTGAAATAATGGGGTTCAAACAGGGGCTAAGATGGATAGGCCATACCGTCCCACAAAGACGACTTAAATAAGTACACCTGTGTTTCTACTGAAATGAGGAAGCAAAATAAGTTTCTAATCACGTCAAGAAAAAATAAATTGATCTTGTTCTCAATAAATCTAAGAATTTATTTGTGATTGAGTTTTATTCGTTAATTCTTTTCAACTTCACCTCTTTAATTCATTACCACTTAAAATATTTTTTGAAGTTCCCTCAGTTTTAACCGCGTCATAAAACAATTTGAAATACCTATAATTTACCCTTTCATCTCTTTTAACATTTTATATCACTTGGAGCCCTACTTCCTAATGTAGTAAATTTTATGCACTATTCAAGAGGAAATGATGATCTTTTCTGTAAACAAACAGCAATGGGAAACAAAGGATATGTTTGGCATGACTTTGAAAAGTGGAAAACTAATTTTGGAATTAAAAAACTGCTATTGAGCTTGTTTACACAAGTTTTTAGAAGTGCTTTATGTTATGAATAATGCTGAGTGTACATTATCGGGTTGACATCATTGTGTACATTCTATTGGAATTCAAAAAGTTGTGGGTGAGAAAGTATGTTTTTTTTTTTTTTTTTAACTATCCAACGATATGTTCTCACATGGTATAATATAAACAAATATGTCAAAGATAATGTACATGTAGCATGATTGTTATATTATTACAATAACATTTAAAGAAAGCTAGCCCAGCGCTACTTCCTTAGAAAGCGCTCTCTTTAAAATGTAAAAGCTATCCCAAATAGGCCACAAGTATCCCCAAAAATCCGTAAAAGAGTGTGAATGAAAATGGTTATAGTATCTATAATCTGCGTATGTTTTCGCGAAACTCATAAACAGAGTCAAACATTTTATCGATCTGAATACCTGGGTTCGTATAGATAAAGATATATCTCCCGAGATCCTACTGGATTTCATCAAGAGGAGCCTTACTTTCCAAGAACATCTTGCCTTAAGGATTGAGGTAAATTCATGTTTTGCGAAGACTGCTTTGTTTTCTACATGTATTGATAAAATTCTTGAGCCATGCAAATCAAAAAAGATGGTTCAAAGAAAATATATACAGAAGTAAGTTCATAGCGTGAGATCCGTTATTGGTGTTATTATACAAACTATCATATAAGCACGCAAGTTGATAAGTACGATTTTATACAGAAAACAGACAAGTCAAGGAACTGCTAGCCGACCTTTTTGCCCCAATGATTTCCATGATGATTCCAGCCGTATCAAATGTAATTTCTCGACAAATGGTTCTAGTACTTCTGCCTCTTCTTCCGGGGCAAAGGCCATGCAGATGCTAAGTTCTTGGACTGCTTCCTCGTATTCTCTATAATTTATAAACGTTGATTGTAGTTTACCACCGAATAGCTCGAATAATATTGGTGAAAAACGTAAATAACAGTTATATAAAGTTTCGGAGTTCATACCTACTATAGTACAACATCATGCCATAATCTCGTCTCAAGGACCAGTTGTGCGGTTGCAGAATCAGCAATCTTTGGGAAGCCATGATCGCGAGTCTGGAAAGGATTATAATATCGAAAGCGTATGTTATGCACAAACTACAATACTATAAGCACCCTTAAAGGAAAACAGACAGGACAAATACACACCATCACAATAGGAAAAAGGGGCAAAAGTAGAAGTCGAGTTACGAAGAGAATACAAGAAGGTTACCTCAGCTCCTGAGGTCGCAACAAAGGGACGTTTAGACCATCGTTCTTGTTAAATTTCTCATCGGCTTTATGAACAGACCTAAGTGGAGAAGTCAGCATCAATCCGTAGTTTTTTCTTGAAGCCCGTTTCCAGTAAATCCTCTGCAATATTTATACCCATTATATTTTCCATGGTTGGAACCATAAAATTGTTGGCTGGCAAAACTCAAGATTAAGAACTAAAGTTATACACCATAGAATTACTGGCATGATAGAGCTTACCATCAAATTTGCCAAAGCAATCCCAATAATATCTCTATTTGTTGCAATGTCAAGCGCCAAGAGTGAATTACTATTTATGTCAGAGGCCTTAGATCGGGGGTCGTCCACACACTTCCCATTGACAACCCCAAACAAGCTGTGTCCAGAAGTTACTTTGAATAGCTCCTGCATTGTGGCAGAAAGGTAGCCATATCAGACTCTAAAAACTGAGACCAAACAGGGTTGAACCAAGACAAATTTGCAACTGTTAATGGATTTTTTAGTAAGCAGTATTGGACAAGACATCGGTACAACAGACAAGAATTTAGCTTATTTTAGTTCAGACAATATCCTATATAATGCATCTTATCAAACAAGCAATAGGATTATCTATTATGCATGCCATTTTGAAAATAACGATAACAGGCATAAATCCGTGACATTATTAATGGGTTTGGAAAATCAACATACCTCAGGGTTCCCAGTTGGTGGCCATATCAAAAAATCTTCACCAACTCGAGATCCCACTATGGTCAGATTAAGTCTTCGACAAACCTCAATATAAATTACGCTAAGCAAAATTGCTGGCAATATGGTAACATAAAAAGTTAGGTGCAGCCTTATCCAAATTAACTCTTAACTAAAAAAATTATGCAATCTTGGAAATATAAACTAATAATTAAGATTTGTTAGGAGAATTGATTGATGAAGATATACCGCTGGCACATCCTGAGCTTAATACAAAGTGCAGGTATGAACACTTCGAATCAGTTACTATGGATGACCTTTTGAAACCTCTCAACTCAAAAAGAACTTTGTTCACTGCCTCCAAAACTTCTACCAAATCACATCCTATTTCTCTTGAAACCAGCTCTGCTTCGACTTGCTTAGCAATGGCATCCAACTCGGACAGCCACTCACTTATATTCTTTCCAGCTAGAGGCATAGCCTCCACATAATCCCACTCTTCAGCGTCAGAAGGTGATGACAAATCTCTCCTTTCGTTATGGAGCAAATGGGAGTCCATCTCTCTATTTAAAGCCAAAAACGCCTCATCTTCAGCAGCAATGTAAAGTAAAGCCTACAGAAAATATTCCGAAACACATAAACAATAGAGATGCTGACAAACTCGTATAATTTCAAATAAGATGAAGAAACTCAATATGTGGACTTCAGCAACAGTACATATTTTGTCAGTCATACGAAGATATAGAGATTATTGGAGCCACTCGTATTTTAACAACTGTTCAATAAGTGGTAGGAGCAAATCCGGAGAAGAGAAGACCAATCACAAAACTGAAAAAGAAATGATACTGGTACCACTAGCACTATAAAAAAATGTTCACCAAATTCTAGCCACAATTCAATTATAGAGAATATTCAATCAAACAACTGGAATTCAAGATATTATGTACACCTTAACTAAAGAGTATCAACTAGGAAACCAGATCAAGAAAGGTATATATTCTTTTGATTGCACATTAACTACATCTAATCGAAAGTGTGAACCAAGAATAAATTACTACCTTCGCAAGTGAGATATCTTTGTCCTTGGACTGGAAAGAAATTTCCTGAGTAAATCTCTCCCTAGCAGCTTCAAGAAACTGATAGATCATCATAACATAAATCACGGATTAAAAGAATTTCACATATTTCCAAAATTAGCACTAAATTCTCAAAATAAACTGTGTTACCATGTGGCTAGATGAGTAAACAAAGTAACAACCGATATCGATAATCAGCATGGCTAAAATTCATTATTAAACCAACAATAGAACTAGATCAAACCAAGGGAATACATTACTTCAAAAGAAATATACTCAAACCTCCTTATAGATGTCGGTTCTGGATGAATTTCGGGATTCATCCAGAACAGAAGAATACAGAGGTAAACTACTCAATCTTCTCTTCTTAAGGGCAGCATTCCCAGTTGTAGCAATCAAATTGTTCCTCTTTGCTTTCCCAAAACGACTCCAAATTCCACCACAACCATTAAATTCATACCTGATGATCGTAAAGAATAACGGGATATTGGGAATTGCCAAGTACTAGTAGTAGTAGCACAAATGCTTCTCCAATCCACTTACTATAACTTTACATAAACAAGTACAATAAAAATAGTACATCAAACTTCATACTCATAATAAATGAGTTAAATTTATTTTATAAAAATCCATTAAAACCCATTACATTTTGGCATTAAAGAAGATCAAATACCTGCCACAAGACCCCAAAGAAGCCATAGCTGGAGAAGATGCATTCACCCCACCAGAAACCATCCTCATCTGCCGATAATTAAGCCCATGAAGAGGAATACACAACATTTTCTTGAATTTTCTTGAATGAGAAAGAAAAGAAATCTTCCAAGCTCTCAAGAACGGAACAAAAGGGGTGTTGCAATAGGAGAGTATTCTTGAAAATTGAGTATAAAAGACAAATTTTTCAAGAAAACAACAAAAGGGTAGATGAAATTAGGTTCAAGAGGCAATAGATTGTGCTACTACACCCCGTAGAAGCAGTAAATTCGCCAAGAAAAGCATTGGACAAAAAGAAAAAGAGAACTATGATCCAGAAAATTGAAAATTAAGCTGTCCCTTGTTCAGGGAAAGGCTTGGGAATTAAATTAGAGATGGACCTAATAAAAGAGTTAATAAAAGCCGTTAAGGGCATTAAATTGGAACTTCCAAAACACAAGGAAGAAGGAGACAAGATGGCGGATGATAAATGGAAGTATCTGCAACTAAAACTAGTATCAGAATTATGGTGGAAGCTGACACTGCTAATGCTACTAAAATTTCCAAGATCCATAGTATTGGCAGCTGTAAATTGCACCATCAGAATATATAATCAATCAAAACCCACTTTTCTATTTCATCTTCCCTCTCTTTCTCTCTCAGCCTATATATAAATACCCCTTCTATGTATATATAAATATTTGGCTGATACAGTGGGGAAGGAGGGCTACCCCATCAAAGGTTCCTCTCTCTCTCTCTCTCAGCCAATATATATAGAGGCCCTGTATGTATATATAAATTTGGCTTATACAACAATGGAGGAGGGCATGAAAGTCCAAAAATATGGATAAGGGGAAAGGTCAGAAAAAGGAATTTAATTTGATTGAAATTTCTGGCTGTGAGAGTTGTTGATAATAATAGACTGAATCACACTAATATGTGCAAAATTTAAATAATTAGGAGATTAGTGGATAGTGGTTTAACCCAAAATTATATGAGGATTTATTTATTGCTATAACGACATTATTAAAGAAATAATATTAGGAAGACCTGTAAGAATCAGTAAGAGAAACGGAGATAACGGAAGATTGGGTTGAGAGATAGAGAGGTGTTAACCAAACATTCCGTCACCTATTTATCTATGTGAAATTAATAATTCTGCACGTACAGAATTATTCCAACAGAAGAAAAACAGAATTCTCATATGGGGTGGAGCCAAGGGCGGACCCAGACCGTTCAAACTGTGGGGTCAAAATTTTTTTTTTCGAACAACATATTATGAATAAAAAGGAAAAGTCCATTGTTTGTTGTTCATATTCGATATTTGCACTTTGGGAAGAAATCGGTGGATTATATGATATATCTATGGACTAAATAATGGATATGGGCCATGTGATATGGATATAGATTTAGGATTTGGACTTTTTGGGGGGCAAAAAATTAAGTTTTCAGCAAAAAAAAAAAAA
>NW_019259490.1:47995-69071 GCF_002742605.1 Olea europaea var. sylvestris
TGAGCTTGTTTACACAAGTTTTTAGAAGTGTTTTATGTTATGAATAATGCTGAGTGTACATCGTCGGGTTGACATCATTGTGTACATTCTATTGGAATTCAAAAAGTCGTGGGTGAGAAAGTATGTTTTTTTTTAACTATCCAATGATATGTTGTCACATGGTATAATATAAACAAATATGTCAAAGATAATGTACATGTAGCATGATTGTTATATTATTACAATAACATTTAAAGAAAGCTAGCCCAGCGCTACTTCCTTAGAAAGCGCTCTCTTTAAAATGTAAAAGCTATCCCAAATAGGCCACAAGTATCCCCAAAAATCCGTAAAAGAGTGTGAATGAAAATGGTTATAGTATCTATAATCTGCGTATGTTTTCGCGAAACTCATAAACAGAGTCAAACATTTTATCGATCTGAATACCTGGGTTCGTATAGATAAAGATATATCTCCCGAGATCCTACTGGATTTCATCAAGAGGAGCCTTACTTTCCAAGAACATCTTGCCTTAAGGATTGAGGTAAATTCATGTTTTGCGAAGACTGCTTTGTTTTCTACATGTATTGATAAAATTCTTGAGCCATGCAAATCAAAAAAGATGGTTCAAAGAAAATATATACAGAAGTAAGTTCATAGCGTGAGATCCGTTATTGGTGTTATTATACAAACTATCATATAAGCACGCAAGTTGATAAGTACGATTTTATACAGAAAACAGACAAGTCAAGGAACTGCTAGCCGACCTTTTTGCCCCAATGATTTCCATGATGATTCCAGCCGTATCAAATGTAATTTCTCGACAAATGGTTCTAGTACTTCTGCCTCTTCTTCCGGGGCAAAGGCCATGCAGATGCTAAGTTCTTGGACTGCTTCCTCGTATTCTCTATAATTTATAAACGTTGATTGTAGTTTACCACCGAATAGCTCGAATAATATTGGTGAAAAACGTAAATAACAGTTATATAAAGTTTCGGAGTTCATACCTACTATAGTACAACATCATGCCATAATCTCGTCTCAAGGACCAGTTGTGCGGTTGCAGAATCAGCAATCTTTGGGAAGCCATGATCGCGAGTCTGGAAAGGATTATAATATCGAAAGCGTATGTTATGCACAAACTACAATACTATAAGCACCCTTAAAGGAAAACAGACAGGACAAATACACACCATCACAATAGGAAAAAGGGGCAAAAGTAGAAGTCGAGTTACGAAGAGAATACAAGAAGGTTACCTCAGCTCCTGAGGTCGCAACAAAGGGACGTTTAGACCATCGTTCTTGTTAAATTTCTCATCGGCTTTATGAACAGACCTAAGTGGAGAAGTCAGCATCAATCCGTAGTTTTTTCTTGAAGCCCGTTTCCAGTAAATCCTCTGCAATATTTATACCCATTATATTTTCCATGGTTGGAACCATAAAATTGTTGGCTGGCAAAACTCAAGATTAAGAACTAAAGTTATACACCATAGAATTACTGGCATGATAGAGCTTACCATCAAATTTGCCAAAGCAATCCCAATAATATCTCTATTTGTTGCAATGTCAAGCGCCAAGAGTGAATTACTATTTATGTCAGAGGCCTTAGATCGGGGGTCGTCCACACACTTCCCATTGACAACCCCAAACAAGCTGTGTCCAGAAGTTACTTTGAATAGCTCCTGCATTGTGGCAGAAAGGTAGCCATATCAGACTCTAAAAACTGAGACCAAACAGGGTTGAACCAAGACAAATTTGCAACTGTTAATGGATTTTTTAGTAAGCAGTATTGGACAAGACATCGGTACAACAGACAAGAATTTAGCTTATTTTAGTTCAGACAATATCCTATATAATGCATCTTATCAAACAAGCAATAGGATTATCTATTATGCATGCCATTTTGAAAATAACGATAACAGGCATAAATCCGTGACATTATTAATGGGTTTGGAAAATCAACATACCTCAGGGTTCCCAGTTGGTGGCCATATCAAAAAATCTTCACCAACTCGAGATCCCACTATGGTCAGATTAAGTCTTCGACAAACCTCAATATAAATTACGCTAAGCAAAATTGCTGGCAATATGGTAACATAAAAAGTTAGGTGCAGCCTTATCCAAATTAACTCTTAACTAAAAAAATTATGCAATCTTGGAAATATAAACTAATAATTAAGATTTGTTAGGAGAATTGATTGATGAAGATATACCGCTGGCACATCCTGAGCTTAATACAAAGTGCAGGTATGAACACTTCGAATCAGTTACTATGGATGACCTTTTGAAACCTCTCAACTCAAAAAGAACTTTGTTCACTGCCTCCAAAACTTCTACCAAATCACATCCTATTTCTCTTGAAACCAGCTCTGCTTCGACTTGCTTAGCAATGGCATCCAACTCGGACAGCCACTCACTTATATTCTTTCCAGCTAGAGGCATAGCCTCCACATAATCCCACTCTTCAGCGTCAGAAGGTGATGACAAATCTCTCCTTTCGTTATGGAGCAAATGGGAGTCCATCTCTCTATTTAAAGCCAAAAACGCCTCATCTTCAGCAGCAATGTAAAGTAAAGCCTACAGAAAATATTCCGAAACACATAAACAATAGAGATGCTGACAAACTCGTATAATTTCAAATAAGATGAAGAAACTCAATATGTGGACTTCAGCAACAGTACATATTTTGTCAGTCATACGAAGATATAGAGATTATTGGAGCCACTCGTATTTTAACAACTGTTCAATAAGTGGTAGGAGCAAATCCGGAGAAGAGAAGACCAATCACAAAACTGAAAAAGAAATGATACTGGTACCACTAGCACTATAAAAAAATGTTCACCAAATTCTAGCCACAATTCAATTATATAGAATATTCAATCAAACAACTGGAATTCAAGATATTATGTACACCTTAACTAAAGAGTATCAACTAGGAAACCAGATCAAGAAAGGTATATATTCTTTTGATTGCACATTAACTACATCTAATCGAAAGTGTGAACCAAGAATAAATTACTACCTTCGCAAGTGAGATATCTTTGTCCTTGGACTGGAAAGAAATTTCCTGAGTAAATCTCTCCCTAGCAGCTTCAAGAAACTGATAGATCATCATAACATAAATCACGGATTAAAAGAATTTCACATATTTCCAAAATTAGCACTAAATTCTCAAAATAAACTGTGTTACCATGTGGCTAGATGAGTAAACAAAGTAACAACCGATATCGATAATCAGCATGGCTAAAATTCATTATTAAACCAACAATAGAACTAGATCAAACCAAGGGAATACATTACTTCAAAAGAAATATACTCAAACCTCCTTATAGATGTCGGTTCTGGATGAATTTCGGGATTCAGCCAGAACAGAAGAATACAGAGGTAAACTACTCAATCTTCTCTTCTTAAGGGCAGCATTCCCAGTTGTAGCAATCAAATTGTTCCTCTTTGCTTTCCCAAAACGACTCCAAATTCCACCACAACCATTAAATTCATACCTGATGATCGTAAAGAATAACGGGATATTGGGAATTGCCAAGTACTAGTAGTAGTAGCACAAATGCTTCTCCAATCCACTTACTATAACTTTACATAAACAAGTACAATAAAAATAGTACATCAAACTTCATACTCATAATAAATGAGTTAAATTTATTTTATAAAAATCCATTAAAACCCATTACATTTTGGCATTAAAGAAGATCAAATACCTGCCACAAGACCCCAAAGAAGCCATAGCTGGAGAAGATGCATTCACCCCACCAGAAACCATCCTCATCTGCCGATAATTAAGCCCATGAAGAGGAATACACAACATTTTCTTGAATTTTCTTGAATGAGAAAGAAAAGAAATCTTCCAAGCTCTCAAGAACGGAACAAAAGGGGTGTTGCAATAGGAGAGTATTCTTGAAAATTGAGTATAAAAGACAAATTTTTCAAGAAAACAACAAAAGGGTAGATGAAATTAGGTTCAAGAGGCAATAGATTGTGCTACTACACCCCGTAGAAGCAGTAAATTCGCCAAGAAAAGCATTGGACAAAAAGAAAAAGAGAACTATGATCCAGAAAATTGAAAATTAAGCTGTCCCTTGTTCAGAGAAAGGCTTGGGAATTAAATTAGAGATGGACCTAATAAAAGAGTTAATAAAAGCCGTTAAGGGCATTAAATTGGAACTTCCAAAACACAAGGAAGAAGGAGACAAGATGGCGGATGATAAATGGAAGTATCTGCAACTAAAACTAGTATCAGAATTATGGTGGAAGCTGACACTGCTAATGCTACTAAAATTTCCAAGATCCATAGTATTGGCAGCTGTAAATTGCACCATCAGAATATATAATCAATCAAAACCCACTTTTCTATTTCATCTTCCCTCTCTTTCTCTCTCAGCCTATATATAAATACCCCTTCTATGTATATATAAATATTTGGCCGATACAGTGGGGAAGGAGGGCTACCCCATCAAAGGTTCCTCTCTCTCTCTCTCTCTCAGCCAATATATATAGAGGTGTTGGATGAATTTTGTGAATAGTGACGCTGAAATAAGTATAATGATGGAGACAAAGCCGAGGCAAGAGTTGGACTCTTTGTCCGGTCAGAAAAAGGAATTTAATTTGATTGAAATTTCTGGCTGTGAGAGTTGTTGATAATAATAGACTGAATCACACTAATATGTGCAAAATTTAAATAATTAGGAGATTAGTGGATAGTGGTTTAACCCAAAATTATATGAGGATTTATTTATTGCTATAACGACATTATTAAAGAAATAATATTAGGAAGACCTGTAAGAATCAGTAAGAGAAACGGAGATAACGGAAGATTGGGTTGAGAGATAGAGAGGTGTTAACCAAACATTCCGTCACCTATTTATCTATGTGAAATTAATAATTCTTCACGTACAGAATTATTCCAACAGAAGAAAAACAGAATTCTCATATGGGGTGGAGCCAAGGGCAGATCCAGACCGTTCAAACTGTGGGGTCAAAATTTTTTTTTTTCGAACAACATATTATGAATAAAAAGGAAAAGTCCATTGTTTGTTGTTCATATTCGATATTTGCACTTTGGGAAGAAATCGGTGGATTATATGATATATCTATGGACTAAATAATGGATATGGGCCATGTGATATGGATATAGATTTAGGATTTGGACTTTTTGGGGGGCAAAAAATTAAGTTTTCAGCAAAAAAAAAAAAATCCAGAAAACTGTGGGGTCATTTGACCCCACATGACCCCATGTGGGTCCGCCCCTGGGTGGAGCCCATTTGAATTTTATATTGGAAAAAAAAACCACGCACCCCATGTATGTGTGTGTGTTTTGAATTTAGATTACGTTCAATAATCCCTGTACCCATAGCAACACACATCTGAAAATGAATGATAGGTCAATTAAAAAAGGGGACTTATATTACAATGATGTCTAAATAAGAACATTTTTCCATTTAATACATAATTTTAATAAATATTTCGATATTGTAAATACCAAGTTTATCGGTAAATGATAATTGTACTTTTGCAACCCTAGAAATTATTATTATTGTATCTCTAATTTTTATCTATAATTTATAAGACTTTTTTTTTTTAATAAAATACACAAAAATTTATTGACTTTCATTCTCTTTTCTCTTTTTTTATAAAACGTTATCAGCACGATAATTTAATTTTTCAAAATTTAGTGATTAAAGTAGTAATTTTTCATAAACATAAATATTTATCACATGTATCCAAATTAATTTGGTGGAATGTTATTTTTTCTACATACATATATATCAAAACGAGGTTACTTCTTCTTATATGCTTTTTGTTTGTACGCAAATCTATAATGATTATCTCATTATATGCATAATGATTACCTTGTTCTATTTACATATTTATTTATGAAGTCAATTCATATGCATATTATGAAGTTTTTTCACTTATGCATTTTTGTAATTAATTTTTCTATATAAATTCATATCATGTTTATATAGTAATTAAATTTTTTTAGATGATCTTCTATAAACTTTAAATTAATAATTTATTATATTATTGCTCCTGAAGTAGCAAAATATTATAATTAATATTTCAAAAAAATATTATTATTTTATTACTCTTGAAGAGCGTAATATTATTAGAATATTAATTTATTGCTTTTGAAAAAGTAATAATAAAATATAACGCGCTCTCAAAATAACACATATCCCAAATAATATATATCTCATTATGTTTCCGAAGAAATATAAATACAACACAATACTGGATTGTAATTTTTAAAGAAAACTAATTTTATCTATTATGAATATTCAAGATAAATATTAATTTGTCGCTCTTGAAGAGTATGAATTATAATTTTCAATATTTTCAGAAAAATATTGATATATTGTTATTTAAAAAGTAATAATTAAAGATAATGTGATCTTGGAGTAGCATATTTTCAAAAAATATATCATTTTGAATTCATGTTTATCTCTAAAAGAAAATATATAACTAATGTCTTGCGAATATTAATTAGTTTGACTATTTGAATGATATATGATAATTATAAAGCTTTAATCCCATTCTTCGAAGTTAAACAATCGAATTATATCTTATGTTAAACCAGAAGTTCAATTTCACTTTATTATTTGGCATGACCAGTCGGATCATCACTGGATTAATAATGATACAAAATTAAAAACTCAAGTGAATATTCAGTAATGAACCAGAAGATTCTTCAATTCAATCCTATATGAAATTTATTCTCTTTCATAAAAAATTTTCATTAACCATAATTAGCGAAATAGGGACTGAATTTCCTACACTTCTAAAAATTAATTAGGGCAATAAATGGGGTCTCATCATATTATTTGTATCTAATATATTTGATACATATATTAGATAATTTTATGGTGTTTGCAACCTGAAATTTGCGAAATTACTGCTCAAATTTTAAATTATGATTATAATTTTTAGACTGTATAATCAAGACTGTGTCTTGTTAATACTAGTGAGTATAAATCTCAATATTTTGATAAGTGTTAGTTAGGATGTCGATAAACAGCTTGACACTATTGTTTGTAAATACCTCCAATTAATTTAATTGAGAACAAAAAATTTCTCATTTTTTATTTAGAGAAATCTATTATGTATCATGCCAAAATCATAATTCTCCATATTATAATTAGCTTATGGTCAAAGTCTAATTTTTCAATCTAATTATTTTTTATAATAAAATTGAACCATCACAAAATACTGAGATTGAAAATAAAGAGTGCTGAGAATAAATGCGTAGTTTGAAACCTTACTCCAAGTGGGCAATATTTTTATAATGCTGAAAAAATAATTGTCAATTTGATTGGACAATTCTCTCAGTGTTAGCGGGAGAAATTAAGAAGTTGAAAATAATGTATATATGTGTCATTATCTAAATTTTCGTAAAATATCTTTCGAACCAAAAGTTCAAAAAATAATTTATTCAAATGCATTTACTAATTAAAGAGATAAAACAATATCTCACGTACCAATTTTAAATGTTCCAACATGAATTAATGTTCTGTGAGGACAATTTGTTAACATTATATTTGATATATCTATAACACGCTTGAAGTGTAATGTGTTCAGTCCTAATTCAAAAATCTTCAAACAAAAATGGAGCAATCAACAAAGATAATATAATTAAAGAGGCAAATATTTTTTATGAGTATCTAAACATAACAAATTATAAAATCTTAGAAGAAATTCAAGTATCTGAAATAATGAAACCTGAGATATCCCAATAAATTTGTTATTATTGGAAAACAAATAGAAATAAAAAAAAAATTATTGACAACAATTTTGCATATGATGTACTACATTATATAGCAAGGAATCAAAATAAATACGTTGAAATATATTGATTGAAGTAATGATTGACTAAATAAAACGAACGTATGTGATATAAACGCAATAGCGAATATTTGTTAAAGGAATTAGATAAAAATGACGTTATCTGCCCATATGTTTTTATAAAGAAAATAAATATTGAATTTGCAATTGTGACAGTTTATATTGATGATTTAAATTTAATTAAAACTCCTGAAGAGTTTAAAAAAACTACTGATTACTTGAAAAATAAATTTGAGATGAAAGATTTAGGAAAAATCTAATTTTGTCTTGGTTGCAAATTGAACATTTCCAAAAAGATTATTTGTTCATCAATTTACATATACAGAAAAGATTTAAAACGTTTTTATATGGATAATGCACATCCATTGGCATTATCTATGGTCATTTGATCATTTGAAGTGAAAAATGATCAATTTCGTCCACTTAAAGATGGGAAAAATATTATTGGCCTAAAGCACCATATCTTAGTGCAATTGTAGCGGTAACTTATCTTGCAAAATGCACTCGACCAGACATAACTTTTTCTATAAATCTTTTTACAAGATATAGCTTTACACCAACTTAAAGATATTGGAATAATGTTAAACATATTTTTATTACCTAGAGGACACCGTTGATTTGAGATTATAATATTCTCAAAAATTTCGCTTAGTGGGATAAGCAAATGTAGATGATCTCTTTGACCTTACATAGAATTAAATTACTAATAGAATATGTGTTTACACGTGGATGAACATTTATATCATAGAGATCTGTGAAGTAATCTTTAATAACAACATCTTCAAATCATTCTAAAATTGTTGCAATCCATGAAGTAGGTTAAGAATATGTATGGTTAAAGAATATAACACATCGTATTCATTTTTTACTTCTTTTTTTTTTTTTTTTTAAAAATTGGTACTATGGTTGCAATTAGCATTTTTTTAAATTTAAATAAAATTTAGAAAATAGAGAGCATGGGATGAAAGACACTCCAAGTTAAGTACCAAATCTTTTTCATCAATACTAATAGATGAGGAGTCTTGCAGATCGGGGCTAATTCAGTAGTTTGAGTCAGCATTGGCAGGCATTGACCATTTACCGTCGTCTACAATAAAATATTAAGAGTTCATTTAATACCAATTTTTTGCAAAAAAAATACATTTTGAAATAATGATTTGATGGAGAATGATTGGCTAAAAATAAAGAAAAGTTTTAAATTTACGTGTAATATTATTTTATTGAAAAATTGTGGATGAAAAAAAGAGAGAAAAATGTATTTTGAAAAAAATGAAAATCGAACAAGGCCTAAAGTTTAAATAAAACAATTATTTTGCTCAAATTGAACATATATAATTCTGTTATAAGAATAAATAGTACTTATCAAATGACATTGTTGTCAAGTTTTGTATAATTCAAAGGAAGAACACGATTGGAAGCTTTATAATTGTTTTTGCATTAAGATAGTTAAAACGTAACAAATACCATTTTGTTAAATTTAATGACACAAGTCAAGAAGTGCTGTAATGATTAAGTTTACAACAACCCTTGCAAACGATCACAAGTTTGAATCCCTTTTGTCCCCCTCCCTATTAAATTTTGATAAAATTATAGAATAAAAATAAAACAAAACAAATTCATTGGTAAGTGGTTCAAACCCGAGACTTCAATCAAATATGCAAATGCAAGCTCTAACCAATTGAGCTATAAGAAATATTTGAAAATGAAATGAATTACAAGTAATATAACATAAAAATTTAATCTATTGTCAACAAAAAAATTTCTCCGTCGATTTCGACGAATCCCGCTAGGGCGACCGCTCTAGCTCGCCACCACTGCTTGCAGACCATACCTATTAAGTGGAGGGTTTTTGCACTTATCAGCCTAACTATTTTATTCTAAAAATTGGCCGTCCTAACTCGTCACCACTTAAATCCGTCACTGCTTGCGGACTATATCTAATAAGTAGAGGGTTTTGCACTAATCAGCCTAACTATTTTATTCTAAAAACTTCTAAAAATCTAATTTCTGTTTGGTAATTTTAGTTTTAATAAAAATTGATAATTTAATCAAATATTTCATGAAGTTGGTCATACATTTTTGAACTGAGGCCTATTCATTCGTATCTAATGTTTGAAAGACGGGAGTGGGATCGAGTTTTGTCCAATTTTTTATTTGGTTATGGTAAATGAGAATAATGAATGATTGGATCAACTTTTTGAAGGCATAATCATGGTGTCGCCCCACCTGACGTTTGCCTGTGGCATGTTGGCATCCACCAGCCAATTTCATATTTTAGCATGAGTTTGCCTCATGACATCACATGTCGATTAGGTTTAAATTAAATATTTGGATTATATAATGTGTAAATCAATCAAACTTATGACTATACGTCTGTCTTACTTTATTTCCTTATCTATAGATTTAAAAATGTAAACAAATAAATGATTAATATTTTATCTTATCTCTTTTCGGGGAAAGGTCCAAATTTTTTATGGTCCTAATGGAATTTGACAAGGAATCAAGATTATTCGATTCTTCCCTAACTATGGAGTAGAGTCGATATGTTTTTTGAGGTCGTCTACAATAAATTTATTTTCAAATTTAAATTACTTAAAGTTTTACATCTCTTTGAAATTGCAAATGCAAGCTCTAACCAATTGAGCTATAAGAAATATTTGAAAATGAAATGAATTACAAGTAATATAACATAAAAATTTAATCTATTGTCAACAAAAAAATTTCTCCGTCGATTTCGACGAATCCCGCTAGGGCGACCGCTCTAGCTCGCCACCACTGCTTGCAGACCATACCTATTAAGTGGAGGGTTTTTGCACTTATCAGCCTAACTATTTTATTCTAAAAATTGGCCGTCCTAACTCGTCACCACTTAGATCCGTCACTGCTTGCGGACTATATCTAATAAGTAGAGGGTTTTGCACTAATCAGCCTAACTATTTTATTCTAAAAACTTCTAAAAATCTAATTTCTGTTTGGTAATTTTAGTTTTAATAAAATTTGATAATTTAATCAAATATTTCATGAAGTTGGTCATACATTTTTGAACTGAGGCCTATTCATTCGTATCTAATGTTTGAAAGACGGGAGTGGGATCGAGTTTTGTCCAATTTTTTATTTGGTTATGGTAAATGAGAATAATGAATGATTGGATCAACTTTTTGAAGGCATAATCATGGTGTCGCCCCACCTGACGTTTGCCTGTGGCATGTTGGCATCCACCAGCCAATTTCATATTTTAGCATGAGTTTGCCTCATGACATCACATGTCGATTAGGTTTAAATTAAATATTTGGATTATATAATGTGTAAATCAATCAAACTTATGACTATACGTCTGTCTTACTTTATTTCCTTATCTATAGATTTAAAAATGTAAACAAATAAATGATTAATATTTTATCTTATCTCTTCGGGGAAAGGTCCAAATTTTTTATGGTCCTAATGGAATTTGACAAGGAATCAAGATTATTCGATTCTTCCCTAACTATGGAGTAGAGTCGATATGTTTTTTGAGGTCGTCTACAATAAATTTATTTTCAAATTTAAATTACTTAAAGTTTTACATCTCTTTGAAATTAAGGTAATTCTGCTCTAATTGATCTGAAGTTTTGAAGTTCACGTGATTAACATTTGATACTTGTGTTATAAGAAAGCGTTCAACAAACAAAAGGTATACGACAAATAATCTTAACCATCAAATTAATCAAATTCAACGATGTAGATCTAACTAAAAATAAAAAAAAATAAAAAAAATTATCATTTTTGATTGTGTGTAGCAGTAATTCATAGCATATCCGGTGGCCTTTCCAGAAAGTTCCAAAGCCTTTCTCTCGGTAGCACTCCAACTGCTGCTAACGCCGCCTTCACGCCACTCAGCATTCTGTTTCCCAATTATCCAGTGTAATTTTTAGATTGTTTTAAGTTAGATCTATTAGGGCTGCACAAAAAAACCATAAAATCATAAACCGAACTGAAAACGTTGACTTGAAACCGTTGATTTTGGGTCCACGTGAACACGTGGTTTCTTTTCCCTTAAACTGAATGAAATCGTTTCAGAATGATTTGGTTTAGGTTTTGATTTTTAAAAACCGCACAAAACCAAATCGAACAGTTTTTAAATTTTTTTTATTAAAAAGTTAATTTTATTAACTTAAAAATTTTACAGTTTTTAAGTTTCAAAAAAAGTACCAATTTAGCTATATAAATTACAACTAGCCTATTGAAATAATCATAGAAAATTAACAGATTCATAACACATGTCCTCACTTGATATCTAAACTAAATTAAAAATTCCAAAATCATATGACATGAAAAAAAAAAACACATATTTTCAACAATTGAAATCATAATTCAACAAAATTATGTCAATAAATCTCTTCAAAAGTTTCAAAAACTCTAATATAAGCTCTCATTTCCCCAACATTTTATGCTTGTCTATCATTGCTGAACAAATAGCTAGTCACATTTACCTATTAGTCTACTAATCTCTATCTGAATCGCCTCTTTCTCTCTTCTCTTTCGATAAGTCTTAAATTCTTACTTAAACAATTTTTTCATTGTTTTTTTTTTTTGAACTTATTATACACTTGTGAATTGTGGTTTGGATAGAAAAATGATTGTTTGTATGCCTAGATGATTAATGAACTTGTTTGTGATTTGAAAAGAAAGAAGGATAGAGCTTATTGATTGTGTAAAAATGTTAAAATTCCTTAACTAGTACTACTACCTTCTACTTTACATTTCACTAGCAAAATGAAAAGGAGTTTTAACCAAATTATAATAATAGAATGTAACTCTACATTTTCCAACCGCTATATGACAATACGAATGTCAAACAAGAAAATGTAAATAAAAATGAAAAAGAAATGTATTTGTTCTATTAACATTTTTTAGCAACCAATTTTGAAAATAATTTATTCATGTGTTTCATACTCAATATGAATGTAATTTAACATTTAACATTATTGGTTCTCGTTTAAACTTATATTTAACTATGTTAGATACATTACTATAATGTCGAAAGGCAAATCGCGGATTAAAATCAAACCAGACTGCAAATTATGATTTGATTTGGTTTGGTTCAAAAAATAAAATGGTTTGGTTTGAAAAAATGTCAAACAACATAAAATGGTTTGAGTTGAAAATATAGCATAAACCGTCCAAATTGAACCGTGTTCACCCCTAAGATCTATACTATTAAATTAGATTAATTTAAGGGCTAAGATTATTTGTCAAATATCTTTATCCATTAAACACTCTCCTATGTTATAATACTAATGATAAAGAAAATCACTATTTGAAACAATAAAATATTATTTTATAAATTTTGAGGAAAAAATATAAATTGTTTTGAGTGAGAAATGTTTGATTCAACCATTAGTCGAGAAATGGCAGAGAGGCGAAAGATGTAGGAAAATGTGAGTTGAGAATATTGAAGAAGATTCTGTTCCAAAAAGAAACATGTTATTTCAAATATATCAGAACATTGAATTAGACACAAGGTATCTTTGATAGGAGGGATTTTTCATGAAAAATGGAAAAGGAATTTCATTTTTCAATTTTAAGAGTGTTTGATGGCTCTTTTTTTTTTTTTCCATGGAAATACATTTCTTGGTTGCCTTGTCACATATGGTGGGAATTGATTTTTCAAGTTACTGTACCTAATTTTTTTTTTTCGTTTTTTTTGTTTTTTTTGCTTGTTAGCAATGGAAACAAATTCTAAGAATTATTGTAAAAAAATATTTTCCTTTAATTGACAATTTTCATATAAAACAAAACCAAACGAACATAAAAAAATAGATGATTTTCTTAAATTTTTTTGTTTATTTTTTGATTTTTTTTTTTTTTGATAATGGAAACAAATTTCATTCCAAATACCAGTAAAATCTATCCCTTTAATTGACAATTTTCATGTAAAATCAAACCAAACGAACACCAAAAAACACTTTTATTTCAACATTTTTCACGTGAAAAATTATATCAATCAAACACAATAATTTACAATTTTTAGGCAATTCAATTCCCTGAAATTCGTTTTCTTTTCACCCAAATTTCATCTTTACAATCAAACAGACCCTAATTGTGTGTTTCTAAGAAATATGAAGGAAATAAAACAAATTCAGATAGAAAATCAAGAAAGTGACTTTTGAAAAAAAAAATAAATAAATAAAAATCTTTTGAGGAGATATTTTACCCAACCATAATCTAGAAATAGGAAGAACGAAAAAAGGAATAAAAAGAAAGTACATAACTTTGAAAATTGAAAAGATTGCTTTTTCAAATAAAATAAACTGGTGTGTGACTCAATCGACATCACGAAAGATTAAATTTAATAACAAAAACAATAAACGAATAAAATATTTCGTGCAGGGATCAATTTAGAGGAAGAGGATTTCTATTTTCTACCATAATTTTAAGAATAAATAGGAAAAATAAGACTATTTCTAACTACATTAGTTATTAGATGGCTAAAATGAGGATGGAAGTAATGCTGGAGTATCGGGCATAGGAGCTCGAAAGACAAGGCTCATGGGCTATTTTCTACCATGCCTCTTGTGTTGTTTTCTGGTATTTCTACTTCGACTTAAGCACATATTGATTTTAACAAAATTAAAGGTTTGTTTGGGAGAGAGATTTTTTGATGTGAAAAATAATTTTTTAGAAGAAAAAAAAGACTTATAGTTAGAAAGTATGGAAAATTTATTGATCTATGTTGAAATTATAGTTATGCGAAATTGAGTGATTAAAAATGAGTTTAAGAAAAAATACTTTTCAAATAAGATGTGCCTAATTAAAAACGCTAAATATTAACTATTATATATCTCAAAAATTTATGCATGTAGTTATCACAAAGGTATTGAATAGACACGAGAATCGTCTATTAATATTTTAGTGCTGCAAAAATAAAACGTTAAAGACTATTGCAAAGAGTAAATTTAGGAACGTACGTACATATGGAGAAAAGAAGTATATTTTCAAGAAATATACTTTGAAATTATCTATGTTTTGTTAGTTCTTCAAAAAACTAAAATAGATAAGGAGAAGCAAAAATAAAGAAAACACATACACATTAATGATATCTGGAGATTATAAATTTGTTTTATAAGAAAACGTTTTTTATTCAGTTTTCAATTAGATTAAAAATGACAAGCAGATAAAAATATAAACATTAGAAGATCGTCACTATGCGTGGTTCATATTTTTTTGTGAAATTATTCTATAAATAAGACCAAAAAATAAGACTAAATTGAGCACGTTATAAAGTCGCTCCAAATTATTAAAAATTCTTCATTTTTGGATTAGTTGCTAAGCTTTAATTAATAAATTGTTACGATTGTCACATGACAAATACGAAAAGGAAAAAGTCCTGTGTACAGGACAAATATTCACAGGGGACCCCTCACATGGCTCAGTCCTACGCGGGCCTCGACGCAATAAAAAGACCCCAATTCCACGCCATGTGAGACCCCTGTAAGAGGTTTGTAAAAGCTGGCCCTGTACGCTCAGCTCAATTCATAGGAAAATGAGTCGGTCTCACGTATTAAGAGCGAGATGTAATTATAAGTGACATGCAAGCGCAATTAATATATATATATATATATCCTATGTTAAGATTCTGAGAACGATACATATTGATCTTATGTTTATATATTATTTTCTATTGTCATAATTAATGTACATAATTGTCTAACCGGCTAACCCTAACCAAGGGCTTGATCAAGCCAAACTATATACATAAAGTCCATGATGAAATGGAGGTATGCAAGTGCCAATTTGATTGAACAAGAGAATTGTCTTGTGAGATCTAAGAGTAAACATGGTTTAAAATTCTAGGCAAATTAGTATTTTCATTTAACTTAAGATTGTCTACATTATTTAATTAGTAGATTTGATATGTAACAATAATGTTTTTGTGTTAATGTCATTTTTCGTAGAGATGATTGAGTAGCACTATTGAAAAATAAAGAACGTTGAACATTGATTTGTTATCCATCTACTACACTTTTTGATCTAATCTTATTTAGCCTCCATTTGAAACCTATTTTTAGGTTAAAATGCATTTTGGAATGGTGATTTTTTGAAAAATGTGTATTAAAAAATAAGAATTTTTTTTGAATTTATGTATAAATTTATTTTATGGGAGAATGTAGTTGAAAAATGAGTTTTTGAAAATATTGAGCCTATACTATCTTCAATGGTCTACTTACACTAGATTGGGTGTAATTTGATGTAATGGCTACACCAATTTTGGTTAAAAATTACACCAAATTTGGTGCGGACTATTGGAAATGATTTTACACTTAAATTTACACCAAATTTTATTTTGAATTATTTTATACCAAATTTTATTTTACAAATTATATTATTAACAAAATCATTAAATTAGAAACTATATTTAATGAACTAAAATATTGCTTTTATTAGTAAATTGAAAAAAGACATTAAACATAATACCGTAAATTATAAAAATTACATTGAATGCACAAAGAAAATTACATATAACGAGAATGACAACTCATTTTATCACTTATTTATCGGAATGACAACTCGTTTGGTCACTTTTGGATCCAACACGACATGATTTTATTTATTTACTTATTTATTTATTATTTATTTATTTATAATAATTATTATTATTATTATTATTTTATTTTATTTTATTTGAAATGAACAAACAAGAATTTCGCTAAAAAGAGGTCAACAACAAGGAGAAAGATCTAAAAATACCTTGGTTCTTTTGGTGAATATTTTCACTATTTCGATGGAACTGAAAAAGACTTTTCGGAGTACTAAATTATTGTTTCTAGTTAAGTGTTGTATTGTACTTTAATTTATGTTTTCAGGGCCATGCTTCTTGAACAACCCCCTGATAGTCCAGGGGGTTATGTGGCACCCCTAGCGCCCCTCAATAGGTGGGGGTGCTATATAACCAGACGACCAGGGGTTCTACAAGGGGATTTCTAGTGCTAATTAATTAATTATCAAATTTGTAGCTTTTGACTTTTTAATGAACAATTTTAATTTTTGAAATAATTATTACTTATTAATTGTTTAGAGTTTAAAAATAAATGCTCAATAAAAATAATCATCATACTAAGATAATTATGAATCAATTAAAATATATTAATCCTAAAAAAAAAAATTAAAGAAACAATTTTTATAAAGTGTGAACAAGAGCAAAATGGGGTTGAATGAAAAACTTTATATTTGACGTAAATGAATAGAGATGTGACACTATTCATTACATTATCTTTTACACTATACTAGTGAGACGCACGCGCTATAGTATAATCGAATATGTAATAGCGTAGAGTGATATTGGTTATTTTTTTAACAACAATAGTCAAATCTTATTTTGTAATGTTGATAATTGAGAAGGAAAAGAGAAGTTTTGATGGAATAATATGATTGTGCAAGAGTTTACTTTCGGCAACTTAAAAAAGATAGGGTTATGATGGAGGAATCAATATGAAAAAAATTATGTTAATGGTTCATAAAGAAATGTTAACTAATAGACTAAAACAAATATTTTAAGAAGCAAACGAATGATGACCTATATGTTTCAAAAGCTACGCTTGTTATATCATCATAGTTAAGTTACAAGCTAAAGTATCATGAAACTTATTATACATTGTTGCTAAGCTCAAATTTCATGGAAGATTTTCCACACAAGCAGTGTTTCAAAACAAAACAAAGTTACAAGCCAAAAGCCTTACAAAATTCTTGTTATCGGTGCTACAAAATAAAACTAAGCTTTGGAAGTGGTTGTGGTAGAATCATTTATATGAAAAGGACAAAATAAGGAAATCGAACTTTTATGTTGTAGCATTGATGTTGTCTTCAAACTGGTACAACCATGATTAGTCAAGTTTTCCTTTTGTTGTGACTTGATCATCCAGTAGATGGTCCATTGTAATCATAAAAAGTTTCCTACATTCATAAAGATATTTAGGAGGAATTACTGTGAGATAAAAATGCAGCAAAAAGAAAATTACAACACATCTAAACAATTATGTTGTGGTAGCTTACCAAGTTGAATACCATCTCACGAATTAAATTAATGTCACACCCAATCTTATTAAGATCAAATCTCACTTCACTTACCTGCATAATATTAGTAAGAGTATCAATCAAAGAAAAATTCAATGGATTTTGTGGAGCCAGGCAGGTATTGACCGATAATTAGGGTCGATTAAATTGTCCTTTTGAAATCCATTCTAAAATAGAACACAAAAGCAGCAAATGGTATCATGGAAAAATAATGTAATATAATAAATGTTAGTTAAAGAATCACTTTAATGTAAAATCATGTTAAAATATAGAGTTTGGGCCTCTTCCAAAGTAATCATCACTAAATTAGAAAGAAATCTCCTGAAAGCACAATATAATTTAAAAAAAGAATCAAATATTCTAACAAAAAAGTCATTGCTGGTTTGAGTTATATAATGTTCATTTTGTAGCTATAAACAAAAGAGAAGTTTTTCGTGAAGATATTTGATTGCTCTTTTAAATTATGGTAGGCCTTTGAGAGAGTTCTTTCTAAATTTAGTGATAAATACTTTGGAAGATGCTCAATCATTATTGTCAATATTTGACTCCCTAGATGTACCTACAGAAAAATATGCAACTTCATTAAGTAAATAGAAGTGTAAGAATGAAACCATACATACTAAAGTAGAAATGCATTGAATAATAGTTACACAATAGAGCCAAGATTAAGCAAGGAAAAACCTCTTTAGTTGCACAAAGTTATAGTTTTGAAAAACAAAAATAAGGGAAACAAGAAAAGTATCAAACATTTGAGTTATGGCAATATATTATTCATAAAAACTTAGAATATCTCATTATTTAGTTTGTTGTGGAGACACTAAGAGTGAGAATAAATAATTTTGTATATTGTTTATAAAATCACAAATCATAAAATTGTTTACTTGAAATAATTTTAGCTAGAAGGATGCTAGTCTCCAAATGACGATGAGGTAGCATTGCACGAATTCCAAATGTAGGATATCATCATATAGGTTAATTATAAGTAATTAAATCATATTTCTGTTACAACCTATTCAGAATGAACAGAATCTACAAATTGGGTGCGATCTTGAAGTAAGAAGAACACAAGCGAATTACAAATCAAAATCCCAATGGATCTAACTATATAGTGTTCATACATAAGAAAACAAAACAGTTGTTCCATAATAAGCAAACATGAAAGCTACGAATGAGGATGTACAATTCATGTAAGAGTGAAACTCCCATCAATGCGACACACTTTGTAAACCACGAATGTTGGAATTCCATCGTCCATAAGTTCAACACCTATTTGAAGTTGTTTCTTCCTAACATAGTTTGCCCAACCTACAGTGAAACGTCACACATAACCATTGGTTTTTAGATTCGTTGGTACTGACCAATTATGATGTGAACTATCGTAGATTTGAACACTTTGGACAAATATTGGTAGATACAATCGAGCGAAGGCCTCAGGTGTATACTACAAAATAGAATGAAAAATTTATAAGCTGGTGAATTTTGAATTAGATGTGAAAAACAATTATAAAAATGGTTCATACGTGTAATTTGAGAAATATAAAGGTAGAAGAGATTCAAGTGAAAGAGGAGCTCACAATTATTTTATGACCATCGCGAGCAGGCTCTAATACTGAAACATCGAAAATAGGATTACCACTACGTGAAAGTTCTACCTCAAATCCCTCAGACTCATATGTCACTTCTACGCTTGAATGGTCGAATACTGAAACATCGAAAATAGAATTTATGTTGTATTCAAAGACGATAACACAACTATCTTGCAAAATATGGTGGTCAAAAACTGTGGCCATCCAGTAGCAAGATATATGTTATCATCAACTCTTTCAAGTCGTACGCTGCAGATAATTCCATCATAACTAATCAAACGTACTGTATTAGTAAGGTCGTGTCCCAAGCGGTGCACAAAAGTTCTCGAGATCGACTATAAAAAAAATATAAGTTTCGTAAGGAATATTATTTACTTTGTATATAGTTTTAGAACTCACCAAACAAACATTATGACCCAATGAATAAATGCTAACAAAGAGATCATTTTAGAACTCACTAGACGATTGTTATGGCCCAATGAAGTTGCGATTATTATAAAGAAATGGCGTGATAGATCAACCCTGTTTGACATAATATTTAAACTATAGAGACAATAGATAAATATATACGTTAAATGTTTAGCAGGAATAGAAAGTCCTTATTTGTTCAACAAAAAACACAATAAAAAAGACAATTATCAACAAAATTGAAACATGATATTTTATCGAAATTATGGAACAAAGAAAAGACGTAAAAAGAATGGAAAATGAAATTGGAAGGCACGATTTCTTAGAAATAGTACCCTGAAAACTGGCTCTTTTATGTAGTAGTGAAGTGATAGTGATAGTGATAATAGGGATTCACCGAAAAAAAAAAGAAAAAAAACCGACACTGCTTTCCACACAAAGTGGCTCTCTTATGAGATAGGGATGTATGTGGGGGTACCATTGGAGGAGAGTTTACACCAAGTTTGGTGTTTCCACCAAATATAAGGTACCATTGGAGATGCCGAAACATGGGCTTATACTAGCAATATTCGAAAAATCCATCTAAAGAAAAAAAAAGGGATATCGTTTCAAAATATTCAATTCTTTCATAGCGGCATGGCAATAAATGATTCATTCAATACGATAAGTGTAAATTCTACACTTATTTAGGCACATCTATGATGGCTTTATTGAGTGTATTGGAGCCTATTATTATAGAATTAAGTTCATTTTAAGTTTTAGGACAAACCTTGTGCTTGATGTGTGTCGATGATAAAAGAGAAGGAGACGAGAAGAAATTGACATGCTTTGAGATGTGAAGATTTGAGGCTAAGTAGGGATGGCAAATTGACTCATCAACTAAGGCTGCCCGTGGCTCGGCCTAGAAAAAGCTCGAGCTGGCCCTACTCAAGGCTTGGTGGAGGCTCGGGCTGAGCTCTACCTTGAAGTTTTGGGTAGGGCCCGAGCCGACTCAGAAAAAAAGCTGCAACCTGTAGCTACTACACACTGCCTTTATATAGGCGAGCCAAAAAAAGCTCGACTTAATTTTACTCGAGTCGAGCCTGAGTCTCGAGTTTCGGCTCACGAGTCGGCTCAATTCTACTCGTTGACACTCCTAAATTCTAGTGTCTTGCTTAAGTAAGAGTTTCACTACAAAAGAAAAAAATAGCTAAGAGAGAAGGATT